>NC_134488.1:116651755-116849520 GCF_040206685.1 Ascaphus truei | reverse complement strand
TTTGTTTTCCTAACATCACAAATTCTCGCGTGTATCAAAATGACGTCTTGGTTTTACATTAATAAATCGTTTAATTAAATTATCTAATCTTACCTCTATTGTTCATTCTCCCCCTCCCTCCCCCTCCTCTCCCCCTCCTCTCCCCCTCCCTCCCCCTCCTCTCCCCCTCCTCCCCTCCCTCCCCCTCCCTCCCCCTCCCCTCCCCCTCCTTCCCCCCTCCCCCCTTCCCCCCCTCCCCTCCTCCCCTCCCCTCCCCCCCTCCCCTCTCCCCCCCTCCCTCCCCTCCTTCCCCCCCCTCCCTCCCCCTCCTTCCCCTCCTTCCCCCTCCTTCCCCCCCTCCCTCCCCCTCCTTCCCCCCCTCCCTCCCCCTCCTTCCCCCTCCTTCCCCCCCTCCCTCCCCCCTCCTTCCCCCCCTCCCTCCCCCTCCTTCCCCCCCTCCCTCCCCCTCCTTCCCCCCTCCCTCCCCCTCCTTCCCCCCCTCCCTCCCCCTCCTCCCCCTCCTTCCCCCCCTCCCTCCCCCTCCTTCCCCCCCTCCCTCCCCCTCCTTCCCCCCCTCCCCTCCCCCTCCTTCCCCCCCCTCCCCTCCCCCTCCTTCCCCCCCTCCCTCCCCCTCCTTCCCCCCCTCCCTCCTTCCCTCCCTCCCCCTCCTTCCCCCTCCTTCCCCCCCTCCCCTTCCCCCTCCCTCCCCCTCCTCTCCCCCCTCCCTCCCCCTCCTCTCCCCCTCCTCCCTCCCCCTCCTCCCTCTCACCCCCTCCCTCCCTCCCCCTCCCTCCCCCTCCTCTCCCCCCTCCCTCCCCCTCCCTCCCCTCCCCCTCCCTCCTCCTCCCCCCTCCCCCTCCCTCCCCCCTCCTCTCCCCCTCCCTCCCCCTCCTCTCCCCCCTCCCTCCCCCTCCCTCCCCCTCCTCTCCCCCCTCCCTCCCCCTCCTCTCCCCTCCTCCCCCCCTCCCTCCCCCTCCTCCCCCTCCCTCCCTCCCCCTCCTCTCCCCCTCCCCCTCCTCTCCCCCTCCCCCCTCCTCTCCCCCCTCCTCTCCCCCTCCCCCTCCTCTCCCCCTCCTCTCCCCCTCCCCCTCCTCTCCCCCCTCCCTCCCCCTCCTCTCCCCCTCCCCCTCCCCCTCCCTCCCCCTCCCTCCCCCTCCCTCCCTCCCTCCCCCTCCTCCTCTCCCCCTCCCTCCCCCTCCCTCCTCTCCCTTATCCGTTATCCGTCGAACGGTTTATCCGACGCCAGATAATGCATTCCGCGGAACGCGTCATCCGACGTTGGAACGCGTCATCCGACGTTGGAACGCGTCATCCGACGTTGGAACGCATTATCAGATGCTCGCCACAGTGGATTAAGATTGGATTCGCAATCTGACGTTTTGCTATCTGACAGCGGTTTGTGGAACAGATTAAGTCGGATAACCGAGGACCGCCTGTATACACATTAGGTTTGGCTAATACAGACACTGTTCACACCTCATTTTTTGTAGGACTGAATGTAAAGGATTCATGCCATCACTGTTTTGGAAAAACTACCCCTCGCATAAAATATCCCCACAACAGTATACCTTTTCTGCGAGTACATGCCACGAAGAATTTAAACATGGGCAGCATATACAGTATTTGTACACAAACAGAGGAGTGGCTCAGTGAGTAAAGACACTGACTGGTACTGGTTCAATTCCCGGCGTCGGCTCCTTGTGACCTTGGGCAAGTCACTTTATCTCCCTGTGTCTCAGGCACCAAAAACATAGATTGTAAGCTCCACGGGGCAGGGACCAGAGCCTGCAAAATGTCTCTGTAAAGCGCTACATAAAGCTAGCAGCGCTATACAAGAACAAAGTATTATTATTATTATTATTATAACAATGTGGTAAAAAGTGTGTGCCGAGCAGCCGCATTTTAAGTGAAACTTCTTTGTCTTTTGTCACAGAAATTGTATTTGTGATGGTGATGTTTTTAATTAAAAATCAAAACACAATGTCAGTGCCAAAACGCAAAGATGTTTGACTTAGAACGCGTGTTTTAGCTATTTGCACTTCTATATTTATACTAACTGTGAATTGCTTGTGTGTGTGTGTGTGCGCGCGCGTCAGTCAGTGTGTGTTTGTGCATACGTCAGTGTGTGTGCGCGTGTCAGTCAGTGTGTGTTTGTGCACGTCAGTGTGTGTGCGCGCGTCAGTCGGTGTGTGCACACGTCAGTCAGTGTGCGTCACTATGTGCATCACTGTGTGTGTGTCTAGCAGGCTCTCCCCCGTAATTTGACACCTCATTGCCATGGCGACGCGTCACACCAAGCCTTAGTCACGGTCAGCGAAGTTACAGAGGCCTCGCGCTGTCCTCCAGCATTTAATTTAAATGCCTTGGCAGGAAAGTGGGGCCTCTGCAACCCCCCCAGAAAAATCTCGCGCCCCCCAGTTTGCGCATCCCTGCTCCAGCATATAAATACCCCCTAAAAGTATATATTTTCTGAACCTGCATGCCCCAGTGAATTCACACCTGGGTAACATGTCTTTACTCTTTATTTAATAACTGTATAAATGTAGAAGTACAAAATCCAGACCACGAACATCAGGCTTTGCATCAAGAGGTGCACGCAATTATTGGTAAAACAAAACCTTCCGCCAGCATATAAATATGCCCAAGAAAAAATATTGCTTATGAAATTACATGTCCCGAGGAATGCAGATATGGGTCACACGTTTTTCCACAAAACAAAATTCTGACTGTGCATATTTGTTGGAAACCATGGCCTTGATATTTTTCTCATTTACACCAACGAAGGATTTTGTATCAAAAATCCTCGCACAAGCCCAGTGCAATAGTGGAATAGAATACTACTTTGTATCACTCTGGGTCTCCTGAGTACTCTCCTACCAGACATGTATAGGTTTATATATTGTTAAAGACGTAAGACTGTGGTGACGGAAGGAGCAGCGTGGCATTCCCAAATAAAGGTTAAGCCCACTTGCTGCCTCTGCCCCGTCAAGATGGCAACCCTCTGCAAGGGTCAATGTGCCAACCCATGGTTGGAAAATGTCACAATCCTGGTCTTGTATAACTTGTATGTTTAGAATTGGGTCTGTGCTGGCCACAGAACCTCCAGAAGTTCCCAAAGAAATTAATCCTGCTGCTCAAATCTTTCTCCCGTGATCCAAACGGGGCACACTACAAAAAGACATACAAGCAAAGGAAAGACAATGTCAATTGAAAAATAATCACTTTATATAAAATATGAACAATTTATAAAAGTTACAAATTACACGCATTTTAAAAAGTATCCACACAGTCCCTCCCAAGGATGAACAAAATGGTCCTGTCTGGGGGTCGAAGCGCATGTGACGCGAAATGCGTAGGGGATGTTACGGGTCTGCATGGTAACCACGACAGGACGTTGTGCCATCAGACACCCAGCGTGTTTTCCCTGAAACCACGAGAAGGCTGCGTGGAGATCTGCAGCTTTCTCATTGTATTGCAATAGGACTTGAGTTTGATCCCTCTGCTGTTATACGGCTGTTTGTTCCGGTTTTCAGCTACCAGAGGGACCTGACGGGGTCATCTTGTTCATCCTTGGGAGGGACTGTGTGGATACTTCTTAAATGCATGTAAATTGTAACTTTTATAATTCATATTTTATATAAAGTGATTTTATTTTTCACTTGATATTGTCTTTCCTTTGCGCTCGCGTGTTTTGTTTGTAACTTGTATGTTTCCATATGTTGTTGCATGTTCAATACTTTATGAAGTTTTATCTGTGACTCATTGTGTGCCTGGGCCAGTAACAATGGCTGGGTACCAGGCATACAATAAGAGGGTTACCCTTTGTGTGGCGCCAGGTGCTATGCCAAGGGACAATGGGGAGCTAGGGAAGGACACGCCTGCCTGCTGGCAGAGTACACACTCCAAGGCCGGAGCATTGTTCTCTCCCTGGCAGCGAGGCGTCTAGGCCTGCGAGAGGCCTGGAGCTGAACTTGGGGACCGGCATTCTGGCCTAGCCCTGTCGGCGAGGTTCCCATTGGTCAGTTCCAATTTCCCAGGTCCCGACCCTTGGCCCTTCATTCAGGACTAACTCCCCCCTCTCTCTGGATTGGTCTATTTTGGATGTCCCCCCTCGCTCCGGATTGGCTCAGTGGATTAAAGGGACCGCTGATTTGTTCGGCACCCATTCCACCATGTTTCAAAATGTGGCCAGGAAACTATAGAAGCTGACACCGATCCGAGCTCCACAGTTGGTACTGGTTAGGCTCAGTGTCTAGAGACAAACAGTACCATATACTGTGTGACTGTCTTCCCTTGTAACTGGGAACTGAAATGACTACTGAGGCACACTGCAGGATAAACTATCTTTGCCGCCACTAGGCACTTAGATGTGGCGGTCGCCTCCTGGCTGCCACCCTCCTTCTGAATCGCAGGGGCAAATGATGCCGCGGACGTCACCAACTTCGAAAGGAGAAGGAAGGCGACAGCAAGGAGATGGTCGGCACATGTAAGCGCCTCCCAAACAGGCACAATAGACCCGAGAGCGCAGCAAATGTATATGGGGCGGACATTTTTGCCCCCCTGAAATTTTGCCTCCCTAGGCCCTGGAGTAATGGGACTAATAGGAAATCCGCCGCTGCCTGCACCTAAGCGTACAATTGTCAGTCCCTGTTTTTGGGAGGTTATTGTTGTACCTTTGCTTGTGTCGCTCACTGGTGGCTTCGGCCGAATAAACTTCCGTCTATTAACTTCTGTGTTCTGCCTAGTAACTGCGATCCCAAGTACCATGTGCATATTTGGCCCGAGACCCCACTAATCTAATTACAATGCAAAAACGCTTACAATTGTTCACCGGTTACTCTGCAGTATGTAATATGGCTATACAATTTTGTCCGGATGAGCCATATCACGCCTAGAGATGGGGACGGAACTGCCAAGGAAACGCCTTGCCAAGCACAGTTTTATTCTTGCACATATGGGGGTACCTTCAAATAATAGAGGATGCCCCTTAAGTCAATTTAGGCTGATTCAATATTTGTTGGAATTAAACAAATGTGCATGTGGAAATAGAAATACACATTGTATCTGCATTGTGTTTTTAGAGTTGATTTTCACAGGACACATCAGGAACTATTTTACTCCCAGAAATATTAGAAGTACCCACGACTGACCGGGGCTCTGTCCTATTAATAAATCGGCCCCATTGAGCCTGTCACTGTGATTCCCTAACGCAGCTGTCCTGCACAGACTTTTGATGACTGTCACATCTCCCATTTAAATCCATAGCAAGAACAGCGGTCACAAAGTCACAAAACCAGTAAGTATCTCGCAAACAGGCGGGACCCTGAAAATGGCGTGCCTCCATTCCGAAGGACCCCCCCCACGCTTCCCATCCTGTAACAAAAAGTATAGACATTTCTCCCATGACTGCTGCTTTAAAGATTGTCAGCTCTCCGGGCCAGGGATTTATTTTCCTATTGTCTGAATTTTATGTTTTTTGCACTTTATTGTATTATAACTCCCTGTATTGTATTATTTGCTTAGTAAAGTGATGTGCACATTGTTGGCACTATATAACTACAATTATACATAAGCACGTACGTACATACACCACATGCATACATACGTACATACATACGTACATACATACAGCACGTACATACATACAGTACATGCATACATACAGCATGTACATGCATACATACAGCACGTATATACATACAGTACATGCATACATACTTACATGAGTGCGTACGTACATACAAAAGGGGGAGTAATGTACAAACCCCAGCTGGCAGAAGCTTCCTTTGAGCCACCTCTATGGTGAAAGGGAAGCCTGAGTCAGTTCATCTCTGTGATCCTCCCAGCCTCATTTCCTAAACTGGAGCGGCAGGACCTGTTTACGTAATGTGAAGCCAATTAACGTCTCTAAACTACACTACACACGGCCCCCTCAGGAGCCTATCTATGTATCATTTTTAATTATATGGCGCTTTACAAAGTGACAATACAAGGCAATTAAACAACGGGGATAAGCGCGACATGTGAGCGACAACATAAGGCGAAGGGAGGCCCTGCCCTGCAGAGCTGACATTCTAAGGCTACGGCCCCAGTGCTCCTGGCGGCGTGTGCACACATTACAGCCACGATCTGCGGTCTGCAGGGGAGCCACAGATGCGCGAGATATGCCCTGCCACGCCCGCGCTATCTGCCCTTCCATTGGGCGCCTGCTGAGCATGTGACCGCGTCGCAGCACGACAAAATTCTTGTCTTCCCTGCCAGAGTACGCATCACAGTGCTTTGCGCGCACACACACGGCCACTGGGGCCTGCCCCATAGAGGGCTGTGGTGTGTGTGGCGCGTGCGCTGCAGCGGCCACTGGGGTCCTGTCCTTAGTGTAACGTCTTCATTCCGTTGCTAGTGCATAGATCTTGCGGTAATCAGGCTCTTACCTTGATGGCAATGCTGGGGCCACTGGCTCTGCAGACAGAAGAAAGAGAAGGTTTGAGTACATGGATGGGTGCCTGCAACGTGCATGTGGGCTATTTACAATTTTGTAATTCATTTCAGCTGTGGATGTTACCCCTGTCTCAGTTCACACTGAGGATCTCCTGTTTTATGCTGCGTTCCCATTTTAAAACAGTGAGTCACAGAAGATAAAAAGCCAAAACTCTAACCCGTAAACACTCTTGATATATGGCTTGGTAATATCCTTTGATCTAATAGGAAGAGCCCCAAGAAGAGGTGAAGACCCTCTATATAGTGGGGTACACACAAGTAAATAGTTTTAAAAAATTATGCAAATATTTTTTTTCATACAACATAGATTTTACAAAAAAAAACGGCGCAAAGGGGAAAAAAGGCTGAAAACAGCTCAAAATACACAGATCACGTTATATTATTATATTTTATGTGATAAATTGTGTTGGGTCAACAGGAAAGTTCTTCCCACAAGTTTAATGAACAAGAGACTTCCGGTGTCTCAAAACATTCACAAAACACAAATACTGTATAAAGAATTGATACTTTGCCTCAGTTCAAAGGTATCACTACTTCAAATGTGAAGCAGGCTCAAGTGAGTATCAAGCGTCTTAACTCTTTGTGAACCGGGCATACATCTATTAGAAAGGCCTACACTAGGGCTGGAGGATTTTTGTTATATTCTGAAAAAAGGAGACGTAAGAGTGACACACTCTGATCATTTGCATGCCATTACCCAGAATCCCTTGCTGCCGGGCATGCTAAGCGATAGTGGGGAAAGACAGGGTTGCAGACCTGTCTGAGACATGCAAATGCACCACGCGTGGCGTTACACTGTACGGTGGAGGGGTTTTGTCACTTTTTTTACTCACCATTACTTTTTTTAATGTCTGAAAAAAGCAGAGAAATGACTGAGAATAGAGGCGCCCCTTATAACATGACATGTAGAAATTATTAGGAGTGGGTTCTGTTATTCCATATACTGTACAGTAGGCCTGCACAATTCCAGTCCTCGAGGGCCGCAAACAGGCCAGGTTTTCAGGATATCCCTACTTCAGCACAGCTGGCTTAATTAATGGCTGAGTCATACTGAGCCACTAATTGAGCCAGCTGTGCTGAAGTAGGGATGTTTGTGGCCCTCAAGAACTGGAGTTGTGCCGGCCTGCTGTACATATTCCCCAAATCTATCATTGACATTGATGCAGAGTCCAAACTGTGTCTGAAGGTATCAATTTAATGGCAAGCATGCTGCTACATTCGATATATACCTATCAGTCCTCTCCTATTTGAGCTATTTCACATGGTGCAACATTTTTCTCTTTCATCAGTTTCATGTCACAATTAAATATAAGAGTTTCTTTCCTATTTGATACATGTTATGCCAATTACTTAGACAAACGGATTACTGCCAACTCGGCCCTGATAGTCTGACTTGCTGCAAATAACAAGGCCTTAGCCTTGCACAGAGTAATGCCCCCCACCCTTCACATGGGGGGCACTCAATGTCATGTGACTTCAAATGGACTTGTTAAGTATAAGGTTATTAACCACTGATACACATATGGATTCCATCGTATTCTGCAGGATCAATCCTACTGTGCATTATAATCAAACCTGGGCCCAGGTCTCTGGGACAGGCTAAGCTAGTCCCGCTTTGTGAGACTCCTTGATAAAGGACCTACTGGTCCGAAACGCGTAGGAGGTGCGTTTTTGTCCCCATGGGGGTATTTTTGTCATCAGTCATGCACTGAAATAAAGGACATTGAACTTTTATTCCACCTGGCTCCCTGGCTGTGCGCTATTTGCTGTTGTTTGTTGCCGCTTTGTAACCCATTCAATTCTAGCAGACTGCAAGCTGAAAAGGTCAGAAGCATCGAGGGTTAATGGAAACCGGCTAAACCTGTCGCCCTGTCCCTGTAACCACAGCTTGCAAATAGGAGTGCATGTGTCATAGCATACTGACAGACTGTGACACATTGTATTGCCACGAGTGGCCAACTCCAGTCTTCAAGGGCCACCAACAGGCCAGGTGTTAAGGATACCCCTGTTTCAGCACAGGTGGCTCAATCTTTGACTGAGCCACCAGTGCTGAAGCAGGGATGTCCATAACACGTGACCTGTTGGTGGCCCTTGAGGACTGGAGTTGGCCGCCCCTGGCATAGACTACTAGGGAACAGGTGTATTGTAGTTAACCTCGTTCGCGCCAAATGGGCCTGAAAAGCATTGCAAAAGGGTTAAAAAGATGCAAAAAGTGTCATGTATAGTTAATGTATCAAGGTGCTTCCATCCACATTGGCTGCTTCAGCTTCATTTACATCACAGTGTGGGTGAGACTATATGGAGAAAACGAAATGAATATTGTATGGATGTAATAAATTGTGTAACTCTTTCTGTCTTTCCTTATGTCATGTTTCTTCTCCTTTTTTTTGCAATTAAAGTTCTGGCCAAAATCCTGAAAACCTGGGAAGCCCTGATCTAGAGATTTATGGGCCTCATGCAGAGAGCAGCGCTAAAAGGAATCTCGCCATTAGCCGGCGAAAATGGAGCTTTAAACTGCCGAAACAGGCAAGTTTTAAAAAAAGCGCCATTTTTTTTTTTTCCCTTGAAATTCGCCGCGCGGCTGGCGAGTTTCTAATCTCTCCAGTTTTTTTTTCTGCCGTATGCAGAGAGCCGCGATCGCCATCTAGTGGCTGTTCGCGCCAAAAAAATGGCGCGATTTTCAACATTTTTTCCCTCCACCAAGCAGCTGGCGCTCTGCGGCCGGTGGAGGGGGGGAAAAAAAAACGCGATTTTTTCCCCACTAGTTTCAACAGCGCTCATAGCGCTGGTTGAAACTCTCCATATGCAGAAAGGCAGTTTTATGCCCTTTCTGCATATGGAGATAAAAACTCTCCAATAAAGCTAAAAAAATTCCCCCTCGCCAATTCTGAATAGCGCTGCTCTCTGCATGAGGCCCTTAAATCTGATTTATTTCTGGGTTCTGAGCCCCAAAAATGTGACATTTAAACAGAATAACTTGTGACTGCAAAGCGGTTCCTCTTTACCGATTCTGGCGTAGAGCTGTTCTGATCCTCCCTCTGTCTGGGCTGCAGGGGGTTCCTGGGCAATGCTGGAGGTTGATATCTGTCTGTTCGTTACTTCAGTGCTGGTCCCAGAACCCTCTGCTTCTCCATCACTATCAAAGTCAAAGGCTTCTCCTGGGTCGTCTTCATTCTCCTGCAGGGCGGTGCCAGTGAGCTCAGTACTTGGGACATCTTCTGAAGGAACAAAGGCAGAATGGCAGGTCATCCAAAAGGCTGTTGGTGCCATTGGATAAAGGTAGTTTCTTTATTAGTTCTCATAACTTTTTGTTGACTAACAAGAGAGATCTTTGTGTGTAATATTGTGTGTGGAGCTTGCAAAACTTCACAGGCCTCCTCTTCATTAATTCTCTTGTTGGTCCATTAAAAGCTATCACAACTTTTGAAAAATCTGTCACACAAAGGGAGACTGAGCATATTGATACACAGAGTGACACAGCACGTTACTCACAGGGATACCACACCATTCATACACAGGAAAACCAATTAAACAATAGATAGGCTTTGTTAGCCTCCTATCTCTCTCATAACACAAAGTCAAAGTGCAGCACGCCCAGAGAATGACAGGGGGCAGTGCCCAGGAAGCAGGGAGTCACAGTGTATACCAAGTCACAAACAGGGGGCAGAGAACCATGTGTGTGTGTGTATAGAATCAGAGAAACACACACAGAATACAAAGTTACAAAAGAGCAGAGGCAGAAAATCATTCACAAGGTGCAGGGAGTCACACAGAGAAATACACACAAGGTGCAGGGAGTCACACAGAGCAGCACACACAAGGTGCAGGGAGTCACACAGAGAAACACACACAAGGTGCAGGGAGTCACACAGAGCAGCACACACAAGGTGCAGGGAGTCACACAGAGAAACACACACAAGGTGCAGGGAGTCGAACAGAGAAGCACACACATGGTGCAGGGAGGCACACAGACAGAACACACAAGGTGCAGGGAGTCCACAGAGCAGCACACACAAGGTGCAGGGAGGCACACAGAGCAGCACACACAAGGTGCAGGGAGTTACACAGAAACACACACAAGGTGCAGGGAGTCACACTGAGCAGCACACACAAGGTGCAGGGAGTCACACAGAGAAACACACACAAGGTGCAGGGAGTCACTCAGAGAAGCACACACGGTGCAGGGAGGCACACAGACAGAACACACAAGGTGCAGGGAGTCGCACAGAGCAGCACACACAAGGTGTAGGGAGTCACACAGAGAAGCACACACATGGTGCAGGGAGTCACACAGACAGAACGCACAAGGTGCAGGGAGTCACACAGAGAAGCACACACATGGTGCAGGGAGTCACACAGACAGAACGCACAAGGTGCAGGGAGTTTAAACAATTAAACAATAGATAGGCTTTGTTAGCCTCCTATCTCTCTCATAACACAAAGTCAAAGTGCAGCACGCCCAGAGAATGACAGGGGGTAGTGCCCAGGAAACAGGGAGTCACAGTGTATCCCAAGTCACAAACAGGAGGCAGAGAACCATGTGTGTGTATAGAATCAGAGAAACACACGCAGAATACAAAGTTACAAAAGAGCAGAGGCAGAAAATCATTCACAAGGTGCAGGGAATCACACAGAGCAGCACACACAAGATGCAGGGAGTTACACAGAGAAACACACACAAGGTGCAGGGAGTCACACAGAGCAGCACACACAAGGTGCAGGGAGTCACGCAGAGAAGCACACACATGGTGCAGGGAATCACACAGAGCAGCACATAGAAGGTGCAGGGAGTCACACAGAGCAGCACACACAAGGTGCAGGGAGTCACACAGAGCAGCACACACAAGGTGCAGGGAATCACACAGAGCAGCACACACAAGGTGCAGGGAGTCACACAGAGTAGCACACACAAGGTGCAGGGAGTCGCACAGGGGGCACACACAAGATGCAGGGAGCAGCACACAGAAGGTTGCGCAGAGCAGCACACTGAATGTTGCGCAGAGCAGCACACAGAAGGTTGCGCAGAGCAGCACACAGAAGGTTGCGCAGAGCAGCACACAGAAGGTTGCGCAGAGCAGCACACAGAAGGTTGCGCAGAGCAGCACACAGAAGGTTGCACAGAGCAGCACACAGAAGGTTGCACAGAGCAGCACACAGAAGGTTGCACAGAGCAGCACACAGAAGGTTGCACAGAGCAGCACACAGAAGGTTGCACAGAGCAGCACACAGAGGGTTGCACAGAGCAGCACACAGAAGGTTGCACAGAGCAGCACACAGAAGGTTGCACAGAGCAGCACACAGAAGGTTGCACAGAGCAGCACACTGGGGGTTGATGGCGCAGAAGAGAGCTTTGTTGGCAGTTACAGTACCTACTGCATGGAAGTGAAACCGGGAGGTCCTAGCAGCAGCATCCATCTCTCCCGCTGCTGCGCCTGAAACACAGTGCGATGAGTTCTCACTGAGCCCTGCATGTAACCTCTGCTCCCATGTCTGCCCACCCCACCTGCCTGCGGGTGCAGGGGATCATTTCCTGCACTGTAGGAAACACCGCATGTAAATATTATTATGGCAGGTGAGGTCAGAGAGATGGGGAGTCCAACAACAAAAAACAGGGCAGGTTTCTATCCACACTGCCCCAGAACAACCGTCAGACTAGTCCACACCATACACAAAGCATCGAAACAACCTCTCTGCTGTGACACACAATACCCCAAGCTCACACACACCTTATTAATAAATAAAACAGGCAGCACCCATACCTGATTTATTTATCACACACACACACTATTTTTATATACAAAATTAACAGACATCTCCTTACTGTCATACTTTCCACTTATACTTAAAGCAGACGCACTATATTGTGTTCAGTATCTTCCCTAACACATTGCCCTGTTACACTCTACATTTGTATACAAATAAAACAATATATGTAACATCTCCCACCTTATTCCTCTCCTTTTTACCCACAAACATATTTCCCCTATACACTGTGAGGCACCCACAGCAAACATCTCACGTCCTCCATACACTGTCTTGTCCACTTATTATACATAATATGAGCGCAGCACCCATACACCCCGCTTCTTATCTTTATCTAAATACGCATAGTACCCTGTAAAACCCACGTGGATCTTGTAAACCATAAACAACTTATATTCTACCTTCCAGAGGCAGCGCTGCCCAGGACAAATGTGAGCTAAGGACAGTTATATTTGTAAGAGGTTAGGTGTTGTAGATTTACACTTGAAAAAAAGAATCAGACAAGTATTGATATTGTAAAATAATGTTTTCATCTTTTAACATTTGCATTATGTATTATATAGATGTATTATGCTATGGAAGGCATTTACCAATGTTATCCAATATCTTTTGTTAACATGGCTGTTTGTCAGTCCTCAAAGCCACAGGTAAATTGTTAGCTTGTTTGCAAAGTAATTATGAGGCCGTCATTATTTCCATTATTCCTATTAAATCCCTTATTACTTACAAAATTCTCCTCCTCACTTTTAAAGCTTTCCACTCTTCTGCTCCTCCTTAGGCCCGTAATATAGTGGGCGCGCTTGCTGCACCGTGTGCGCGGGCGGCTGTCATAGTTGGCTGTGGTTAGCCAGCCATTGTATGCTCGGCTGTGACAGCCGGGCAATAGCGGGGAAGACTCTGAAAAGTATTTGCGCCGCTACCGCTCAGTGTCTGCAATGTATGTACTGTATGTATGTTTGTATGTGTATATGTAATTAGATTGTAAGCTCCTCGGGGCAGGGACTCCTCTTCCTTAATGTTATGTTTGTCTAAAGCACTTATTCCCATGATCTGTTATTTATATTATCTGTTATTTATTCCATTACCACGTGTATTACTACTGTGAAGCGCTATGTACATTAATGGCGCTATATAAATAAAGACATACAATACAATACAATACAATGTATGTGTGTATGTATGTGTGCACAATATTAATAAATAATTTATTCTCACAGCATGTTTTTTTTAATTTTAAATATACACACACAGCTTCCCCAGTGACACACACACAGTGACACACACACAGTGACACTCACACACAGTACCTTCCAAACCTGTCGCTCACAGCAGCACGGACCGTACACACAAAAAGTGTGCGTCACGTGCGCCCACTATATTATGGGCCTTACATCTCAGCCCTAATTTCTCGCTATGCACCATCCCGACTCTTGCGTTCTGCTAAAGGATTTATTCTCCCTATCCGTTTTGTGTCTAAAGCCCTCTCCCGCCTTAAACCTTTCTCACTGATTGCCCCACACCTCTAGAATGCCCTTCCCCTCAATATATAGTACCCTCTCTATCCACATTTAAGTCCCGTCTTAAAAAACACCTCCTTAACGGAGCATCTCGGTAGCTCCGCTGGCCGATACTGTACATCACATGCACTGATCTTGACCCCTTGCAGAAGCACTTACCAGAACGCCCTCCTACTGTCTGGAACTATGATCATTCGCCCAGTAGCCCAAGCACGCTGCCTTGGGGTCACACTCGACTCCTCTCTCACATTCGCCCCTCACATTCAAAACATGTCTAAAACCTGTTGCTTTTTCCTCCACAATATAACAAAGATATGCCCTTTCCTCTGTTGCTCGACTGCTAAAACTCTGACTCAGGCCCTCACTCTCTCCCGTCTTAATTACTGTAACCTCCTGCTGTCCGGCCTTCTTGCCTCTCACCTGTCTCCCCTACAATCTATCCTAAATGCTGCTGCCAGAATCACTCTACTCTTTCCTAGATCTGTCTCAGCATCTCCCCTCATGAAATCCCTCTCCTGGCTTCCGATCAAATCCCGCATCTCACATTCCATTCTTCTCCTCACTTTTAAAGCTTTACACTCTTCTGCCCCTCCTTACATCTCAGCCCTAATTTCTCGTTATGCACCATCCAGACTCTTGCGTTCTTCTCAAGGATGTCTTCTTTCTACCCCCTTTGTATCTAAAGCCCTCTCCCGCCTTAAACCTTTCTCACTTTCTGCCCCGCACCTCTGGAATGCCCTTCCCCTCAGTACCTGACTAGCACCCTCCCTATCCACCTTTAAGACCCACCTTAAGACACACTTGCTTAAAGAAGCATATGAATAGCACTGTGGATATTCTGAACACATGATACATAAAGCCTGGCCCCCTGCAGACGCACTTACCAGAACTCCCTCCTACTGTCTCTGTACGTTCTCCCTACCTACCAATTGGACTGTAAGCTCCTCGGGGCAGGGGCTGCTCTTCCTTAATGTTACTTTTATGTCTGAAGCACTTATTCCCATGATCTGTTATTTATTTGATTACCACATGTATTACTACTGTGAAGCGATATGTACATTAATGGCGCTATATAAATAAAGACATACAATACATACTGTCTCTGTAAGGTCTTCCCACTTCCCACTTAGACTGTAAGCTCTTTGGGGCAGGGACTCTCTCTCCTAATGTTAGTTTCATGTCTGAAGCGGTTATTCCCACTATGTGTTATATTATTATGTCACGTGTATAACTGCTGTGATGCGCTATGCACATGGTTAGCGCTATATAAATAAGGATATACATCCATACATCATTAGCCAAGCAGATAAACATTAGTAGCTGATTGTGGATCCAGGGTTTCCAAAAGAGAAGTGATACATTTTTTCACAGGATACAGATAAGTAAAACAGTTACTTTAATAGTGTTTGAATATTTCTATGGAAGCCATTATATATTATTTGTGTTGACCTGCCCCTTCACCACTCAGCCTGACACCTTTAGCTCACTTTGAAAATAATCATATTCCTTCATTTTGCAGATTTTGATGTTCTGATATATTACAATCCATTTCAGGTTAAAGTTGCATTTTGTGTAACCTTATGACTTTTGTCTTGTGCGATAACTATTGTGTGACACACAAGACTTGGCGTCGTGATACTCCACAGTGTCATGACAGTGGTTGACAATCACTGCTCTAGGTGCTATACCTCAATTCTGATCCCATATGTTTCCATCCGCCCTTACATGCTCTCTGCCTATGCTCTTTGCAGAGACTCATTTTGCTGGGGGAAAAGATAATAGTGGAACATCATTTCCTGCCAGATTATTATAGCAGGAAGTGATACGGAAACACATCGTCACTGTTATAATAAAAGTAGAGTTTCTCGCTAATTCTGCTATTATGATTGGTTTAGTACAGGGGTAGCCTACTCCAGTCATCAAGAGCTACCAACAGGTCAGGTTTTCAGGATATCCCTGCTTCAGCACAGGTGGCTGAAGCAGGGATATCCTGAAAACCTGACCCGTTGGTGGCTCTTGACGACTGGAGTTGGCCACCCCTTGTTATATGTGGTCAAGTAGGTTGCAGAATCCCAGTCTCAATCCTTTCAAAAGTAGCCATGTATCCCGCTGCCTTCAAATTCTTCAAGCTTAAATCTTCCTGAGCGAGAGGACGGCGGCTTCTTAAGAAGGATGTCAGCCTTTTTCATGCAACAAAACGGTGGAAAAAATGAGGGATCTCAGTGTACTGATCGGGGCTTATTCTCTATTTTCCGAAGCGTCCGACTGGGCTGTTTTTGACCGTGATTCCCCATGGACTTCAATGCAAATATAGAATAAGCCCCGTAGGGTGAGAATCATCTTCAGAATGTGACCGTTCCTAGGCTAAGGGTCAATTTTCCTCTAATGCCACACAGTACCCAATAACGGATCCCTCTTGCCTGTGTGATTGGTTCCCACTGTTGCTCCCAGACCTCACTGAAGCCACAAACCACTTGCCTGTCATTAACCCCTTCAGTGCCTCCTACGCAATGCAATGTGTTGCAGGCCGCCCCCTTACCCTGAAGCAGGTACACATGCTCCATACAAGATTAAAAGAGAATTGCGTGTTATTAGTCAACGTGTCAGTGTTCCTGTAAACGTGTATGTAGGCGGACGCTCACAGAGGTATGCAAGGGAGACTGATTATAGTGAAATTAAATAAGCCTTTTATTGCGCCTTTTCCTTAACATCAGGAAACCATCCAAACAAGGGGTAAACAAAGCTTCTATTCACTTGGGAGTATTTCTAGTGAAATACTATGCAGTTCACAACTCCCTTAGATAAGCATGTCTCCCAGCCCCAAACATATAGCATGAAATGAACAGATATAAAAAGTCTTGTAAATAAAAGTCTTATCTGTTCCTTGTGGTTTGGAGGGAAAATCTTCTCTGTCCCTGGTTGCTACCTTTTCTTCAGGGTTTGTCAGCATTCAGGTTTAGAAGTTTCCCCTTTGTCTTGAAAGCAGCTCTGCTGTTTCTTCTGGCAGGGCTCAAGACAAGTGTCTCCAAGTTCAGCTCAGGTGTGAGCTAAGGAGTCTCCCTTCCTGTCTCAAAAGACAGGCTTTTCTAAGCCATCAGGCAGGTGGTGTTTGTTAATTGACTACCAGCAGTTAACCACCACACTGCTGGATTAGAGGCACATTACCTGAACAGGGATAACTCCCCTGTTACAGTGTATTTGAATGCCGACCTCTCCGATGGTCTCTTTACTTTTTGTTTAACTTTTCCATTGGCTCGCCCCACTGCTACGTTAAGATAACGGCAATATACAATGTATACGTGATTTCCAGGTCTGAATGGAATGTGGTGTCTGCAATATTTCACAACCCATCAAACATTGCAGAGAGCAGAGCCTGCCCCATCCCGCCTGAAAAGGCTTTGGTGAGCCGTCTTCCCGTAGCTGTGCCTGTGTTGGGCCCACTGACCGTTTCTATGCAGAAGTTCATCAAAGAACAAATCACACAGAAAATGAAATGAGCCAGCTCCTCTCTGTTGTTTTTCATCCTGATTTCCTCTGGAAAAAAAAGCTCATGACCCCACTCTGTGTCTTTTCTGCTTCAACTCAGCCCCACCTACTCTATTATCAATACGTGCTTTTGCTGTTGCAACATTTTATAGACTTTTTATGCTGGCTACAGCAATGGTTATTTTTATCGCTTTGCAATCCAGAAACTTGGGGGATTTTTCGTCTCCTAACTGCCTCTAAGTAGAAATAGTCTGATTCATTTCAGAGGACATACTGTAGGGTGCGACGCGTTCACGTATGTATGTATGTATGTATGTACAGTATGCGGTGGCACTAATGGGGTTAAGTAAAATCCTATAAAATGACAGAACTACATGTCACCGGTATCACTGACCCCGGTGTCCAATGTTACATGTGTCAATAACTGTCCCTTTTAAGCCATGTAGGAGAGAACAATGGCGTCAGATTCACAACAAACGCCTGTCACCCTCTCACCTTATTCATGACCCTTTCGGTGCAGGTCGTGTTTACAGGAAAGTTTTTTAGACCCACCCTGCAAATGAATATAAAACACAGCAGAATGATGCTGAGTGTCTGTACGTTTTTATTGGGTATAATCAGACACAAAACAAGTTATGGTGAGTTAAAAGTGACCAAAATAAAACCACCGTACAGTGTTCAGCAAATAAAAATACCGCGTGTGAGCACATTCACATGTCTCAGACAGGTCTGCAGCCCTGCCTTTCCCCTTTATCTCCTAGCATAGAGTGCTTCCTCTGGAGCAAGGGATTCTTACACCTGCTGTACAGACCAAAGTTTCTGAATGTCTCTCTGGAATATCATCCTGGTTGGCCCTCTGCTGACTGAAACTTAACATGGCAAAAACAGCGCTCCTTATACTTCCTCCCAAACCTGGCCCTACTACCTCCTTCCACATTACTGTTAGAAGAACCATCATTCACCCAGTAGCCCAAGCACGCTGCCTAGGGGTCACACTCGACTCCTCTCTCACATTCGCCCCTCACATTCAAGACATATCTAAAACCTGTTGCTTTTTCCTCCGCAATATAACAAAGATACGCCCTTTCCTCTGTTGCTTGACTGCTAAAACTTTGACTCAGGCCCTCATTCTCTCCCGCCTCGAAACCTGTAACCTCCTGCTGTCCGGCCTTCCTGCCTCTCACCTGTCTCCCCTACAATCTATCCTAAACGCTGCTGCCAAATTCAGTTTACTATTTCCAAAATCTGTCTCAGCGTCTTCGCTGCTGAAATCGCTCTCCTGGCTTCCTATCAAATCACGCACCTCGCACTCAATTCTCCTCACTTTTAAAGCTTTACACTCTTCTGCTCCTCCTTACATCTCAGCCCTAATTTCTCGTTATGCACCATCCCGACTCTTGCGTTCTGCTCAAGTATGTCTTCTCTCTACCCCCTTTTGTATCTAAAACCCTCTCCCGCCTTAAACCCTTCTCACTGACTGCCCCACACCTTTGGAATGCCCTCCCACTCAATACCCGACTAGCACCTTCTCTATCCACCTTTAAGACACATCTTAAGATACACTTGCTTAAAGAAGCATATGAGTAGCACCGTGGCTAATACAATACACGATACATAAAGCTTGGCCCCCTGCAGACGCACTAACCTGAATGCCCTCCTACTGTCTCTGTACGTTCTCCCCACCAATTAGATTGTAAGCTCCTCGGAGCAGGGACTCCTCTTCCGAAATGTTACTTTTATGTCTGAAGCACTTATTCCCATGATCTGTTATTTGTATTATTTGTTATTTATATGATTGTCACGTTTAGTACTAATGTGAAGCGCTATGTACACTAATGGCGCTATATAAATAAAGACATACAGACATACATACATACATACATACACA
The DNA here is from genome assembly GCF_040206685.1 of Ascaphus truei. Classification (NCBI taxonomy): domain Eukaryota; kingdom Metazoa; phylum Chordata; class Amphibia; order Anura; family Ascaphidae; genus Ascaphus; species Ascaphus truei. The sequence goes on along the minus strand of NC_134488.1, from coordinate 116,830,389 downwards.
CACACACACACACACACACACACACACACACATACACACACACACACACACACACACACACACATTCTGGGTAATGACATGCAAATGAGCACATAGTGAAACCTTTTCCTTCTTGTCCATTTTAACATGGTCGGCCGCAAACTGCTTTCCCGGGGCACAGAACTAGAGTTTGCACTGCCCCCCCCTGTCCCCACCCCTGTGTTGGTGGCCTTGTGAGACCCCCCCCTCTATCTCTCACACCCCCAACTCTCCCTCTCATCTTCTCCCTCCTTTCTCTCTTGCTCCCCTCTCTCACACCCCCACCTCTCTCTCTCCGTCACACCCCACCTCTCTCTCCGTCACGCCCCTCCCTCACACTTCCACCTCCCTCTCTCCCTCACGCCCCCACCTCTCTCTTCCTCACCCCACCCCCCACCCCCCACCTCTCTCTCCCTCATGCTCCAGCTCTCTCTCCCTCACGCCCCCATATCTTTCTCCCACACCTCTCTTTCCCCCTCCCCAATACACATAATAACCCCCCTTCCCCAATACACATAGTAAACCCCTCCTCCAATACAGATAATAACCACCCCAATACACATAGTAACCCCCTCCTCCAATACAGATAACCACCCCAATACAGATAATAACCCCCCACCCCCATACACATAATAACCCCACAACCACCCCCATACACATAACCACACACACACACAAACACACACATCTCTTACCTAGGGGGGTGGCCCAACTTCCAGCACACGCAAGGCACGGGCCTAGCCATAGCAGGGGAGAGAGGGCCGTTGCAGGAGGGGGGGGAAAGCTGGGGCCCGGCAGCTGGATGTGGATGTTGGTGCCCAACCCCGCAGCCGTTGGGCATGAAACAGTTGTCCCGACTCTACCCCGCCCTGTTCCTATAAGCTTATGCCTGCCATAATACACAGCTTTTTCATTCAGCACAGCCTGGGTTAAAGAAGCACAGAGCCAGAAACCCTGCTCACAGGCAGCTTTTACATGAAAATTGATCAAATATAACTTCAAGAAGCAAAGATCCACAGAGTATTGCTGTAACGTGTACTTGAAATATTACCAAAGTCCAGAAACAACAGCAGAGTCCTTCCTCACAACAGATGTTGCACTATCGCTGTGTAAACAATGATAGGAGGCGCTTAGTATTTATTGGCAGGGATAACGATGTTTTGGTCTCCGCTCCATATACTTGGCACAGGGCATACGTAACATCTCAGGTTTTCATGATCAGAGGGGGTTTCCAAATATGAACTGGACCTCCACCCCTTTCAGTACCACAGCATCCAGCCATGCTTTGATATGTGTTGCTGGCACTGAAGAGGTTAAGTGTTTCCTCTAGCAGCCGGTTAGAAAGACAGCGAGTGTCACAATGACACACAGGCCGATATTAACACTGCACAATTAAAAGCATGAGTCCTCGTTTTTATACTGCAACGCATTGCAGGAGCGTCCTAACACTGATGTGGTTACACGTGATCTATTTATATTTAGGAGGCTCACAGAAATGAATGGGTTGTCAGACTCCACACCCCCAGCACAACCTTTAAGCCAAAGCTGCTGCAATGAATCAGAGTTTCGCACCTTCCAACTCCCAACATGGAAAGGTTGGGAGCGATTCCCCTGCGCTGGAAATCCAGAACTGCGGCCTTGTGTCAAAATGATATCTCCTGCCAACAGCAACATGTCCCAGAGTGAGAGGGGGAGTGACAGAGAGAGATGTACAATGAGAGCGATACATAGGGAAAGAAACAAAGGGCCAGATTCACTAAAAAGCATTACATGTAATGAGATAATGTGTCTTATGCATGTAGCACAATGCACTTTATTTCTGTGGGATATGCTTATTGACTCTTTCAGTGCTAGCCTGGCATGCAACACATTGTTCTAATGTTCTATATTCCGCTGGACCCCAACTCTCTCTAATAGCAGGTCTGAGATCAGATGCATCGTAAGGAACCCCAACCCTCTCTAATAGCGCGTCTGAGATCAGATCCATTGTAAGGAACCCCAGGCCTCTCTAATAGCATTGTAAGGAACCCCAACCCTCTCTAATAGCGCGTCTGAGATCAGATTCATTGTAAGGAACCCCAACCCTTTCTAATAGCGCGTCTGAGATCAGATGCATTGTAAGGAACCCCAACTCTCTCTAATAGCAGGTCTGAGATCAGATGCATTGTAAGGAACCCCAACCCTCTCTAATAGCGCGTCTGAGATCAGATGCATTGTAAGGAACCCCAACTCTCTCTAATAGCAGGTCTGAGATCAGATGCATTGTAAGGAACTCCAACCCTCTCTAATAGCGCGTCTGAGATCAAATGCATTGTAAGGAACCCCAATCCTCTCTAATAGTGTGTCTGAGATCAGGTGCATTGTAAGGAACCCCAACTCTCTCTAATAGAGGTCTAAGATCGGATGCATTGTAAGGAACCCCAACTCTCTCTAATAGCGAGTCTGAGATCAGATGCATTGTAAATTCTTCTGTTTTTGGACCATTTTGTCTATGTTGTATAAAACTTGGTAATTACAATTAGCTTTTTGTGTGTTGCTGAAATTCTACATAGCAGAGCTCATGAGTCTGGAATGTGAGAAGAGTTAAGACAGTTAAATCAGTATGACAAGAGCATCTTTAGAACGTACGAATATTTGTAGTATAATAAAGATGATTTTAAGATACTGTTAGTAATTAATCAGTCTGTCATAAGGGAGCTTTTTCAGAACAGAGATTGATAGTATTAGTAGACATCTCTCAAGGATGTCAGGAAGATAAAAATATAGGGAAACACTGTTCTACCATGAATGTGTAAACGATAACTGCTAAAGATGAAAGCATGTTGTCTTGCTGTCTATTACTATGGATTGCTATGTATAATCTGGTTGATCATGAGAAATAGAAGTAACTGCCACGTATAGCTGTTATAAGAAAAAGGGTATAAAGGTTTTGCCAAGACATATAGAGAACATAATTATGAAATACCATCATGCTGATCGTTCTCCACTCTGAACCTGTATGCCTGTTATATGCTTTCTGTCACTGAAGGATAAACCATTATTGGAACAAAGATACCTGTCTCAATCTTGAAGGATCTAAAGGACCATCTTCACTGGCGAGCCAGCCCATCGTGTGCCCGTATACTTCGCCCATCGTGTGCCCGTATACTTCCAGAGGGGGAAAGCCCACGAGAGGTGGCGTACCTTATTGCAAGGAAGTCTCCCGGTAACCCTCCATACCCTGATGTAACTATATGGACACACTCGAACCAGAAGTATACCAAGAAAGGACCAGTTGAGTAAAGACACTTTCCTGAAGTTGATCAGTTCCTGAGCAGTATCTTACATCCGGAAAATACACAGAGACCGAACCGATCCAAAGTGACACTCTTGGTCCAGAAACGTCTAGTGTGACTCCCGAGGAGGAATCGGCCAAAAAAACGAAAGGCGCGAAGCAGCAGTTTTGTCTCAGTCGACGGGGATTCCTCTGCTGCCCGCACTTACAAAGAAAGCGCCAAATTCTGTAAGTAACGTTGGGTTATTCCCTATTACGCAAGTATGGATTTTATTCAAGAAAAGGCAAATTAAAGTAAAATCCCCCTCACAGCACCAGAAATCGTAGGGTGTGTAGAGTTGTGGGATACTTTATGGAAACAGGATACAAGTGTATTTAAGGAATTTGATGAGAAAAAGTTTAGCGCACACACAAGGATAAAAGAAAGTTTGAGGTCGTGATCAAGCTGGTCTTGATCTACAAGAAAGAAATGATATCATCTAAATGTCAGGATAGATGGCAGAAAGAATCTGAAACAGTGTTATGGAAAACCAATATTTTAAGGATCAGACGCAAAGTTTTTCCAAAATCAATATCAGGAATACAACACAAAGAATATGCTTTGGGCAAGAAGAAGCAGGAGAAGGGATTAGCAAAGATATAAAAGAATTGCAAGGAAAATGAGGGGAGGGATAAAGTAAGGCTGAAATAGAGAGCAATTCACAGCTCTGTGTAATGCCCACAACTGCAGTAACTCCCCCCCCCCCCCCTCCTGCAGCCAAGGTAAGTAAGTTACAGAGGCCTCGCGCGCTCCCCGGCATTTAATTTAGACTCTTTGAGGAAGAGCGCGAAGCCTCTGTAATCGCAGCACCACCCCCCCACCCCCAGACAAAAACTTGCGCAGCCCAGTTTGCGCACCCCCGCTCTAGCATTTAAACCTTTAGAATAATAAAGGTTAAGAAAGATAAACCTATGTGGTATTACATGTTGAGTTTATTAATGTAATGTATTAAAGAAAAGATTTGCAATTGTGAAAAGATTGTGCTTGCGTCATACTGGACAACACAGCATATGAAATGGCTGTTAGGGGTGTAGGATGCTATTTTAAGACCCCCTCGCACCCTGACTCATAGTATAGATTTGTATTTATATTTAGTGATTCTATAGCAGCTCACCAGCATATTTTTATCGGATGGGTTTTGGGACCCTTGGGCCTGGGAGACACTGTTACACTATGTGGATGATCTATTGATACAAACAAAAGATGAGGCAGAACATGTAAAGGTTTCAAATTAAAGCAGGAAAACGAGAAATCTTATAGTTTGTTTTTTTACATCAGTTCTGTAATATTAGATAATACAGTACTTACTGCATTTTAAAAAAAATATTATTCAACTCTTAATGCCATTTGTAATGAATTTCAAAGCATTCTTTGAATTTTTATAGCAGGTTTTAGCCACCTCCCCAGCAGTGCAAGATTTTTGCAACACTTTCCTGTTTGTGATAATGTGTTGCCAATGTTCCCAGCAGTTTCAGCTGCAAACTGTAACAATAGATAATGTTACCTTAGTAATATAAGAATACATTGTAGCTGCTGAGTTACACTGACTGAAGAAACTGAAAGGCACAATGTTAGGCACAATCAGGATTTTTACAGATTTACAACAGGAGCACCAAACAATTGCCATTTTTGGTAAGAATGTAGAATTATACATGCTTTACATGTAAAATAAGAAAAAGAGAGATTAAAAAAAGGGGGGGAGGGAATCAAGTATTGCTGCATTAGAGCAGTCGGGACTGAAACTAAATACATATAAAGCACAAGTTTTAAAAAGTGAAAACTTTATTTTTGGGGTAGTAGCAGTAGAGCAAAGAAAGAGTCTAACAGAGGACGGAGGTTTTACAAATTTTACCCCGGCCAACTTCAATCACAAGATTGAGAACATTTTTGAGCCTAGTTAATTTTTCAAAGGAATTTATAGAAGGTTTTGCAGGGGGGGGAAAACTAGACCTTTCTATAATCTTTTAAACAGAGATTCACTGTGCACTGAGGAATGCCACAGAGCCTGGGAAAGCCTAAAGATAGCATTCATACAGCCTTACAGTGTGTGCAGCTTGAAAAGAAACGTATTTCTGTATTCAGGTGCATGCATCAGAGACAGCGGCCAGTGCTGTTCTTATAAAGAAAGACTCTGATGGACCTAGAACCTTTAAGGTATTTTGCATGAGTTTTGCCACCTGTAGAAAAAGGAATGTTCAAATGTGTTAAACAGCTAATAGCATTACGTTGATCCAAGTAAAAGGGGCCTCAAACAAAGATATGCCCATTGGTTAACCAAACTGCAGGATAGATGTTTGTAATGTAGGTAGAACACACATTTTATATATATATATATATATATATATATATATATATATATATATATATATATATATATATATATTTACATGTGTATATATATATATATATATATATTTACATGTGTGTGTGTATATATATATATATATATATATATATATATATATATATATATATAACTGAGATTTTACTGACAATGGTAAAGGTCTCCCCTTTTTGAAAGAGAAATTGAGGGGGTAGCCTGATGTCTTAGTAGACGGACAGATCTTGGGGATGACGGCTAATTTTGGGCAGGCTTTGCCGTCCATGCCCCTGCTGGTCCAATGTCATTTTTGTTTATACTCCTAGCCTCCTTCTCAGCATAAAAAGAGTGGAATTAGATGCAGTAAAATTGGTAATTCTGAATGTAGATGGAAATGTGAAAAAAAATAAAAATAAAAAAATTAAAAAAAAAAAAATATATATATATATATATATATATATATATATATATATATATATATATTTCTCAGAAAATAGCCGTGTTAGTCCAGTTGCGATAGTGCAGAATAAATGAGTTCTTCAGTATTAGGTGATAGATTTTTTATAGGACTAACAATTTATGTCATAGGACAAGCTTTCGAGAGTTATCCTCTCTTCCTGAAGAGAGTAGAACTCTCGAAAGCTTGTCCTATGACATAAATTGTTAGTCCTATAAAAAATCTATCACCTAATACTGAAGAACTCATTTATTCTGCTATATCTATATCTATATCTATATCTCTCAAATGGAAATATTACTATATATATATATATATATATATATATATATATATATATATATATATATATATATATATATATATATATATATATATATATATATATATATATATTATTATTATTATTATTATTATTATTGAGGGGAGATTAATAGTTAGGATTGGTAATGGTAAAAATATTTAAAAGGGAAGGTTCTTTTGACATTTGAAAGAAATTCAGCAATACCATTCTTATAGTGTAGAAACTGGTTACACAGCATCATTGGTCACAAAAGCCAAAGAATAAGCACAGTGCACATACATCAATGTAAATTATACAAAGGAAAGGCAGGTAAACATGAACAAACAGATATCACTGCCAATAACTTGATACTGTACTTGATTTTCTCCCCAGGTGAAGGATGGATTTGGATACCAAGAGGAGAGTCCTGTTTTGATACAAAGTAACAGACAACTCGGAACTTCCCCACCCCTCCCCCTCCTCCCACCCTCTCCCCCTCCCCCCCCCTTTTCCCAACCCCCCTGCATAACTTTTACAGGTCCATGGGACTTTTTGAAACCGGAGATACAGTATCCGATGTCCAGAATTAGCTAGGTACTGTAAGAAAAAAAGTCCTTTTCTTGAACCGGAACCAAAGACCCAGATCCATCAGATGAACAATGACCACTTCCTGAGCCAGAACTAAAAATGAAGGTCCAGACCAGAAGCAAGAAAAAGAAGACAACAAAACATCACAAAAGAAGACATACACACAATGGCGCTGTGATAAAATGGATAGATAGATAGATAGATAGATAGATAGATAGATAGATAGATAAAGGTTTGTGGTGTACGTTGAATTAAACTATCATGATGAAGGGAAGTTATGGGATTATGTGGGCCCCAATAATACAGAATAGTACACACAATCTTGAAGAAGTTTTCAATAAGAGTAATAAAGAATTAGAAGAGACAAGAGTAGTTCTGGAACACAACACTAAAGAATTGTTACACATAAGAAAAACATACATATTTACATAGTAGATGAGGCTGAAAAAAAGACATATGTCCATCAAGTTCAACCTATGCTACATTTAGATGACAGATACTTATCCTATATTTGTATTTGCAGTATTTTGTATCCAGTATCCAGAGGAAGGCAAACAAAAAACACCCCAATGAAATGTCATCCAATGCTGTCTGATATTCTCTCGCTTGCTCCATTTTCTCAACACTTATTCTCTCCTAGACCCTCTACAATCTGGCTTCCACACTGCTCACTACACTGAAACGGCCCTCACTAAAATAACTAATGATCTCCATGCTGCCAAAGACAGAGGTCATTACACTCTGCTCATATTACTCGACCTCTCTGCAGCCTTTGATACTGTGGACCACCCTCTTCTCCATTACATTCTCCATACTTTTGGTATTCGTAACAAAGCTCTATCCTGGATCTCATCCTACCTCTCCCATCGTACTTTTAGTGTCTCTTTTGATAACACCTCCTCCTCCTCTATCGAGCTCTCTGTGGGCAGAACTGTTGGCAGAACTATCATTCACCCAGTAGCCCTAGCACGCTGCCTAGGGGTCTCACATTCTCCTCTCACATTCAAAAGGTAGCTAAAACCGTTTTTTCCTCCGCAATATTACCAAAATACGCTGTTTCCTCTGTTGCTCGACTGCAAAAAAATTCTGATACAGACCCTCATTCTCTTCCGTCTCAATTACTGTAACCTCCTGCTGTCTCCCCTACAATCTATCCTAAATGCTTCTGCCAGAATCACTCTTCTCTTTCCTAAATCTGTCTCAGCATCTCCGCTGCTGAAATCCCTTTCCTGGCTTCCTATCAAATCCCGTATCACACACTCGATTCTCCTCCTCACTTTTAAAGCTTTACACTCTTCTGCTCCTCCTTACATCTCAGCCCTAATTCCTCGCTATGCACCATCCCGACTCTTGCGTTCTGCTCAAGGATGTCTTCTCTCTACCCATTTTGTATCTAAAGCCCTCTCCCACCTTAAACCTTTCTCACTGACTACCCCACATCTCTGGAATGCCCTCCCACTCAATATCCGACTAGCACCCTCTCTATCCACCTTTAAGACCCACCTCAAAACACACCTGCTTAAGGAAGCATATGTGGCTAATACTATACACCTGATACATAAACCTCGGCCCCCTGCAGACGCACTTACCAGAATGCCCTCCTACTGTCTCTGTACGTTCTTCCTACCAACCAATTAGATTGTTAGCTCTTCGGAGCAGAGACTCCCTTTCCTAAATGTCACTTTTATGTCTGAGCACTTCTTCCCTTTGTGTTATTATTTATATGATTGTAACTATTACTGCTGTGAAGCACTATGTACATTAATGGCGCTATATAAATAAAGACATTCATTCATATATACATACATAAGGGGAAATTCCTTCCTGACTCCACATCATGGCAATCAGATTTCTCCCTGAATCAACATTCTTTCCATGTTTACTTATTTGGTATATCCCTGTATACCTTTCCTTTCTAAAAAGATGTCCAACCTTTTTTTTTTTTAACAAATCTATTGTATCTGCCATCACAGTCTCCATGGGTAATGAATTCCACATTTAAACTGCCCTTACTGTAAAGAACCCTTTCCTTTGCTGCTGGGGAAATCTCCTTTCCTCCAACCTAAAGGGATAAATAGTTATTTTGAAAGCTACTTGTACTGTCCCTGAATATATTTGTATATAGTTACCATATCCCCTCTTAGACGCCTCTTTTCTAATGTAAACAAATCGAATGTAGCTAGCCTCTCCTCATAGATCAGATTATCCTTCCCCTTTATTAATTTGGTGGCTCTTCTCTGCACTTTTTCTAGTTGCATAATGTACTTTTATGGCATGATGCCCCAAACTGTAATCCATATTCAAGGTGTGGTCTTACTAATGGTTTATAGTGGGACAACATTAATTCTTATTTCCCTTCCAACCATTCCCAGTTTAAAGCAAGATAAGATTGTGTTTGTCTTATCAGCTACTGCATGGGCACCATTGCTAAACTGCTATCTACAAGCACTCCTAACTACTTCTCCAAGGTTTCACCTACTTTTTCCCCATTTAATTTGTAATTGCCTGTTTATTCTTGTTTCCCAAATGCATAACCTTACATTTATCTGTATTAAACCTCATCTGCCATTTACTTGTCCAAGTTCCCAGTCTACTTATACCTACTTATACCTTACACAATTAAGTCTCATCAGCAAAGATGGAAACTTTGCTCTCTATGCCAACCTCAAGGTCATTAGTAAACAAGTTAAAAAGCAGGGGTCCCAGTACCAATCCCTGAGGTGCTCCACTCACAACTTTAGCCCAACCTGAAAAGATTCCACTTATGACAACCCTCTATTGTCCGTCCTTCACCAAGTTTTCAATCTAGGTGCAAATATTTTTACAGAGTACACTTTACTTTATTTTGTACACTAATCTCTTGTGTGGCACTGTATCAAAAACCTTTGCAAAATCTAAGTAGACCACATGAACTGCATTACCCTGATATAAATGTCTACTTGCGTCCTGAAATTAATAAGGTTAGTTTGGCACGACCTATCCTTCATAAATCCATGCTGACTATTACTAATAATGTTGTTATCCATTAGTTATTCCTGAATATTATCCCATACTAAATCTTCAAGTAGTTTCCCCACTATTGATGTCAGGCTTACAGGTCTGTAATTCCCTGGTTGTGATCTAGCTCCCTTCTTAAATATAAGCACCACGTCTGCTTTACGCCAATCTTGTGGTACTGATTCAGTGGAAATGGAGTCCTTGAATATTAAATATAAGGGTTTAGCTATTACTGAACTTAGCTCTTTAAGAATTGTTGGATGTATACCATCGGGGCCAGGTGCCTTATTTGCTTTCATTTTATCAAGCCGACTATGAACTTCTTCCTCAGTTAACCAATTATTTGCAGATATAGAGGTTGTAGCTTCCTCCTGCAGCACTATTTTTTCAATTGATTCTTCCCTGGTAAACACAGAGGCAAAGAATTTGTTTAATACCTCTGCTTTTTCCTTATCTTCAATAATTTGCCTGCCCATCTCACACTGAAAGGGTCCTATATTTTCTCTTCTAATCTTTTTGTTATTAAGGTACTTAAATAACTTTTTAGGGTTGATCTTATTTTCTATTACAATCCTTTTTTCATTATCCATTTTTGCTAATTTGATTGCCCTCGTGCAATTTTTGTTACATTCCTTATAATTCTGATACAATGCCTCTGTCCCTTCTGACTTAAAGAATCTAAACGCCTGACTCTTCTTTTCTATTTCCTCCCCTACCTGTTTATGTGGTTTAGACTTGTTTCTTTTATATTTATTACATTGATAAGTGTGCTTTTCTAACAATGTTTTAAAGACTGCCCATTTTCTCTGCATTGCAATGTATTCCTTGTAGATTATTCCTCAGTTTATTCAAATCTGCCTTTCTAAAATGGAAAGTCTTTGCTGAACCCGTAGAATATGGTTTTTCAACATTTATATGGATGGAGAAAATATCTAATTGTTTCAAAGGGGACCTAAATATACCTTCTATACTCCCTATGGTGACACTGGTCACAAGACATACAGGGGAGAGGCAATAGCAGAGCGAGGCCACCCGGTTAACCCATTAGGGATATTATAGAACAAGTAGTCCCCAAGCGGTTGCTATGGGCACAATTTAAAAATAACATGGAAATTGCACGGAACCTAAAGGTCCCACGGAACCCCTGTTAACAAAACACTGTTCTAATATACAATGCAGCAGGAAAGCGTAACTGTACAAATAAAGTCACTACAATATACATAGCTCGCTCTTCTTTTTTTTTTTTTAGGAATAAGTGTTTGTTGTCTCTTATTGTGAGTAATTACCACACACTTCTCTGAACTGTAAATAAAACATAGGCGAACCCCTTTGTTGTATAAAACGCTGCATGCGCTTCTGCTAGTGACCGTATCAAGGGCTAAAGACACTTGCAAGGCAGTGAAAGGGCATATCCGTGCAGCACGTTCTCTTCTATCGGCAGCATTTGTGTTTATAATGATATTATACAGTAACAGTTATTTCTACTGAAAATCCGAACTCTATACAGCACACCAACACATAACCAGAAATATCTACTGTACCTGCTCATAATAAGGTGCACTAATGGCAGTGGCATGTTTAATAGGTCAAATGTAAGCTATTGGCACCCTTTTTAAAATAAATAGGATATATATAAATGTATAAGTGTAAAGTAATTTTAAATATATATATATATATATATATATATATATATATATATATATATATACATACAGTGTTCGACAAACCTATACATTTGCACGCCCCGGGCGAGTGGATTTAACATCGTGGCTAGCTCCTATTGGCCCAAGCAGCACACGTGTGGTACTAGGTGGCGAGTAGATATTTTTGTTCGGCGAGTAGATTTTTTGGTGATTTGTCGACCACTGTATATATATTATATATATATATATATATATATATATATATATATATATATATATATATATATATATATATATATGCTACGTTTCACTTTTATTGTCTCCATAGTAACCAAAAGCCTTAGAGAGGGGGGGGGCAACTCCAGTCCACCAACAGGTTAAGCTTTAAGGATATCCCTGCTTCAGCATAGGTCGCTCAATCATTGGCTCAGACGTTGAGCCACCTGTGCTTAAGCAGGACTATCTTTAAAACATGACCTGTTGGTGGCCCTTGAGGACTGGAGTTGCCCTCCCCCCCCCCCCCCACCACACCCTACCCCCCCCCCCCCCCCCCCACCCTACCCCCACCCTGCCTTAGTGTTTGCGATCTTTACCTAATTAATTTTGTGATAACACTATTTGGAAACTGTTACATATGCCGGAAAGTTGTTCATCCCGAATCTTCCCCTTTTGTGGGGCTTTTTGGTCACTGATGTCAGCGTAATTAGTTTAAAGAGATAGCGAGGAAGGGTCTGTTTAACAGGAATGATAGTTACTATGTACTGTATGTAACTATCATTCCAGATAAACAGACCTGATGAAAATAGAAACTGACTAATTTTTACACGAGAGGAAATTACATTAAATATTTACTATAGGTGGAATTCAGTCTATTACATTGATAAGTTGATTAATCAAATCTTTCAAAAATAAATCATACTTGTATTTGACTTTGTGCACAGATAGATTGTGTAACTTGAGTCTTTGGTTTTAGCAGCATATGGTGGTACAGCATGAGTAGGTAATGCAGGGTGCTCAACTCCAGTCTACAAGCCGCCCCCCCCCCCCCCCCCCCCACCAACGGGTCAGGTTTTCAGGATATCCCAGCTTCAGCACAGGTGGCTCAATGAGTTCCTCCTCCAGCACAGGTGGCTCAATCAGTCCCTGCTTCAGCACAGGTGGCTCAATCAGAGGCTCAGTCTTCGACTGAGTCTCTGAGTCACCTGTGCTGAAGCTGGGATATTCTGAAAACCTGACCTGTTGGGGGGGGTGGGGGGCTTGAGTACTGGAGTTGAGCACCCCTGAGGTAATGCATAGCAGGACCCTTTGTCATTGAAAGCGTCGTGTCCTCCCTCCCACCCAGGACCTATGAAGTAAAGTGTATCTGTATACTGCGGCAAAACTCAGCACCAGATGTACATACAGTATATCAATACCACATCCCATTATTTTTCTTTGATTAATGTGGGGCTGTTTCTTAACCAATAATGGACGTCCCCTCCATGCATCTCCATTAGTTAAGGAGTTTATTTATCTGGGACCCTGGATATGTCACTGTCTGCCAGTGATTGAGATTAAGGATCAGTTTTAATGAACGTCTGCTGTTTAGCACAGTGATGATTATGGCCTCGTTCATGGTGCAGGTTTTCGGAGGGAGGGCGTGCTGAAGTGCGAGCTGCCGTGGGATACAATGTATTCAAATTGAATACTGGTTGTCAGGGTAGCAGCTGCCCTGTCTCCGAAGTAGGGGGTTGACGCTGGCTACAGTTTCAATAAACAAACCAATTCGTTTTTTGAAGCTGCAGCAGCGTCACTGGGACCTCGGCAGCCAATGAAATCATTCTTGAGAATGATTTCAAGACTGCAACTTGGATCCCTAAGCTGCCGTCTGTAGCCCCGCCCCCTCCCCACCTCCTCAACTCCTGAAAAAGTCTGCTGGGAGGATGAACACACATCGCCCAGCAGACTGCCGCCCTCCCTCCCGAACGCCCGCCCTCCAACTCCTGCCTCCGGCACCCTGAACGAGGCCTAAAGCTGGACAGCCAGCTCAAAGTGGCTCAACCTGGGAGAAACCATCCTGGCAATAATATCTAGTAATGAACTTGAGTTGAAAAGGTGGAAATGAGAAGAGATGATAAGACCCATAACTGGTTTAGCTCTGAATAGCCCAGGATGTGGGTCCTAATCCTGCTGGGTCTGACATTGATATCCCCCTCTCTACTTTTGAGATGGATCCAAGGGTTTTTCACAGCTGAAACAAATTGGCAGATCACATCCTTGGTTGTATATTCCATAGGAGGTGTTTGTGCAGCATTAGGCTTTATTATAATAAATGTTTCTTTCTTGTAGAGTGCTAACAGTGTACACAGCACTGCACATAGACTTTCTTGCACCATACAGCTTACAATCTATTTTTTTTGTGTGCTTGAGGTACAGGGAGATAAAGTGACTTGCCCAAGATCACGAGGAGCTGATACAGGGAATTGAACCAGACTCCCCTGCTTCACACTCAGCATCGTCGCATTCAGTCAGTGTCTTTATTTTATTTATCCACTCCTTCAGCACCTCACACCCAATTCTTTATACTGTACATTCTTTCATCAGATGTTAAAACTGTTATAAAGTGTTACATAGCAGAGTGACCACTGCATTTCATTTTCTAAACATCTTTTCAAACTGGAAATATAATTTATACCACTAACCCGTTGTTGGCACTACGAGGAATATCATTTCAAGCCTCTGAATCAGCCAATAGACAAAATAGTACTGTTCAGAACCATTTACGTTACTCTCTCCTGTTCAATAAGCAACTCTTCCACTAACTTGGCTACTCAATATGATGCAAGCGACTAGCCAATGAGTGATGGGAATGACACTATGATGCACAATGTACTCCTCAATGGGGAATTTTGATTGGCTGTGGCATGTGCCCACTTTTTCGACACCCTCATTATACATTTGTTTGAATCCATCATACGAGTGAACGCATTACTAGAGATGGGTGAACTGCTCCAAATCCCCTTCCCAGAATTTCCCAGGCTTTTCATTCAAAAGCCGATCCGCGTGTGAGAATCCGATTTCGGATTGTGCCAACTTTTATTAGCGCGGATTATTTAAACTCCACAAAAGCTCGGTTTGTCGGATTTTAAATAATCCGACGTCCGATTTAAAGTAAAATCCAACCCACGGACCGTGTTCGTATCTAATCCGATATCAGATAGTAAAATAAATAAATAAATAAATAATAAAAGAAAGGTGGCGGATTAACCCGCCATAGTATTACAAATAAATTAATAATGACTCAAGTTGCCTGAAACAGAGAAATAGTTACAGATCATAGGTTTGGTTTGTATTAACCTCCCAAACGTGTTCTGTCAAAACGTGAAGCACTGCAGTGAAGACGCATCAGATGTGACTGCTAAATACTCCAGGTTATTCTGCATTCCTGTGTCAGATCTGCTCAGAGCAGCAACTTTTGCACTGGTCTGTGTAATATTTCTTACATTTAAAGCAGCAGTTCAAGCTGCCATTTAAAAAAAAAATTCCTTTAATATGTGCATCATACAATCTACACATTGACAAGTGATTAGCTTGTTGCCGATCGATCCGTTCTCCTGTGATCGATCTGCAAAGGTTCGGCTCGGGGGTTCACTAAATGGCTGTCGGTGCAGCAGAAGAGGACCCAAGACAGTCACTAGATGCAATTGGTGCACTGCTAGAGAGGGCGGGGCTCTAAAAGGGGTGTGCCAGAGCCTGTTCCAGAAGAGGAAGGGGATGTGACTTTGTAAATGATTACTAAAGGGGAAAAAAATGCTTGTTACATTATAATATATATATATTATGCTACAAGTATTTTCTCATAGTACAGAACTGATTTATAATTAAATAAATTCATATAGGATATTGCTTGAACTGCAGCTTTAATATTTTAAAGCAGTTCTTTCACTTGTATGGACACTTTCAGATACATAATTGCAATCATTCCCCCGAGAGAAGCACAGTACAGTCCAATGATAAACTATGGCTTGTAAATGAATCAAACACAGTTCAACAAAGCTCATATGTCCTACTATTTTAAAGCAGCCCTCCCAGTGGCCTGTTTTTTATTTTATTTTTTAACATATGATTGAAGCAGGGGGTTTCTTGAGCTGAACCGGAGCTTAAATGAATGGGGTTCAGCTTCAATACTAGGTGAAAAAATAAAAAGGAAAACGGGCAGCTTGGGTTTGCCGCTTTCAGACACGTGTGTTTTATGTGACTTATCACCAATTTATTGCAACAAGAAAAGACAGTTTTTGATTCGAATACACTCCCGGATGACTTATATACACACATACATATATAAATACTCCAGCACAGGGGTTCTTAACTCCAGTTCTCAAGTCTCCCCCAACAGGTCATGTTTTCAGGATATTCCAGCTTCAGCACAGGTGGTTCAATCAGTCCTTGCATCAGCACAGGTGGCTCAATCAGTCCTTGCATCAGCACAGATGGCTCAGACATTGCTTCAGCATAGGTGGCTAAATCAGTCCCTGCTTCAGCACAAGTGGCTCAATCGGTCCCTACTTCAGCGTAGGTGGCTCAGCCTCTGATTGAGACATCGGTGCTGAGGCTGGGATATCCTGAAAACCTGACCTGTTGGGGGGGCTTGAGGCCTGGAGTTGAGCACCACTGCTCTAAGATTTCGGTTCTCTCTTCCTCCTCACTATCCTGAGGAAGGTCCCAGAGAGGACCGAAACGTTGGCTTCTGTACTTTGGATGATAAAGATCACATTTTGATATTCAACCTTGCAGTGCTGTGTCTATTTTATCAGAGTCTGGTTGAGTAATTAGCTATCTTTTCATTTGATGTGGGATGCAATTGGAGTGCCTGCTATCAAGTTTTCTGTAATTGTTTTTGAATATATATATATATATATATATATATATATATATATATATATACAGTGTTCCACAAACCTATACATTTGCTCGCCCCGGGCGAGTGGATTTAACATCGTGGCGAGCTCCTATTGGCCCAAGCAGCATACGTTTGGTACTAGGTGGCGAGAAGATTTTTTTGTGTGACGAGTAGATTTTTTGGTGGATTGTCAACCACTGTATATATATATATATATATATATATATATATATATATATATATATATATATATATATATATATATATATATATAGCTCAACCCTGTTATAGCGCAATCTGCTAAAACGCGGATCTGCGGCGGCACTCACGTAGAGGAGGGTCATATGACCCCTCTCTGACCAATGACAGCCCAACAGTGAATACATTTTATATAGAAATTCTCTACCTGCTACACCACAGGGTTGGTGGGATGAATCTGACTCTATAAACAAATTTAACATCTATTGCACTTCGCAGTATTGTACTCGCATATGAAAGGTCATGGGTTCGATTCCTCTCTGATCGTGGCGGCCATTTCAAGATCCCAGTTCTAAGGTCAGAAGGACTTCAACATGACCGAACCAAGGGTAAACCAAAGCCCAGAGTCCTGCACACACTGTATAAAGTTGGTTTCCAAGTGCAGGTTCTTTATCCTTCTTCTCCAATAGATTAAAAGTGTTATAGTTTTTTACGCTATGAAGTGTGTGCTTTCTCTTTGTGTGTATCTAAATGTGTGTGTGTGTGTGTGTGTGTGTGTGTGTGTGTGTGTGTGTGTGTATATATATATATATTTCCTCTATAAATCAGACAAAGCTGCCCACTATCCTGGGACTATGTCACATATATAAATATATATATATATATATATATATATATACAGTGTTCGACAAACCTATACATTTGCTCGCCCCGGGCGAGTGGATTTAACATCGTGGCGAGCTCCTATTGGCCCAAGCAGCACACGTGTGGTACTAGGTGGCGAGTAGATTTTTTGGTGATTTGTCGACCACTGTATATATATATATATATATATTGACATAGTCCCAGGATAGTGGGCAGCTTTCTGTCTGATTTATAGAAGAAAGTGCAGACATAGGGCCTCATGTAGAGAGCAGCGCTATTTAAAATCTCGCCATTTTCCGGAGAAAATCGCGCAAAAAACAGCTGAAAATGGAGAGGTAGGAAAAACGCGCCACTTTTTTTTTTTCTATTTGAAAATCTCGCCGCGCGGCTGGCGAGAAACTACATCTCGCCAGTCTGAAAAATATCCGAATTCAGAAAGGCGCGCTCGCCATCTAGCGGCTGTTTTGGCGCGATTTTCTTCAATTTTCTCCGCCAACTAAAGTTGGCAAGAAGCAGGAGCTCACCGGCTTTCAGCTGCGCGCATCTCCTCATTTACAATTCTCCGCATGCAGTAATGCTAAAAATAGCGGATTTCGCCCATTTCTGCATATGGAGAATAAAACTCTCCATTAAACCTACTTTTTATTCCCCTCTCCAATTTTAAATAGCGCTGCTCTCTGCATGAGGCCCATAGTGTGGCTGTGATCTGCCCCACAGATTCACAGTCACTAAGGCTGGTGGATAGGAAATCCATACCAGACTTTACAATGGTTCTGGTTTCCCTCACCTGCTCTCCTAATTAAGGAACAGGAATATAGTGCAGTTAGGTTTGCTGCTTCACTCTCTCTCTTAGGGCCTGGAAGCTGGGAGGAAACTGCTGCTCCCCAGTATCCAGTTCAGGGTAGCCAGCCCCCCATGTCTTGCAGCATCTGAGGATCTATTGGGACGCTGTCCCCACCTGACAGTTAAGGACTCAATATTATCTCTGTGTATTATTTAAAGTTGGTAAATGGCTTACCCTGCCAACATTGCAGATAGGGATAGGGATATGCATGTGAGTTAGACACCTGACAGGAGTAGATATTTCCTTTTATGATTTCTTTTGTTTCTTAAAGTGTCGGTGTTAAAAATGTTCAGTGTCACTAATGAAAAAATAAACCACTGAAGGTTGAGGGCTGAGTGTCTCCTGTGTGTGTTTGTCCCACTTTTCTACAAATTAAACCCTAGAAGACTGTGTCGCGAAGAGCCTGGGTAAACGGCAGTGCTACATAAAGAGAGCCGTTGCCACAATATAAATATATATATATATATATATATATATATATACAGTGTTCGACAAACCTATACATTTGCTCGCCCCGGGCGAGTGGATTTAACCCCCGGGCTAGTAAATATTGGCCCAAGCAGCACACGTTTGGTACTAGGTGGCGAGTAGATTTTTTTGTGTGGCGAGTAGATTTTTTGGTGATTTGTCAACCACTGTATATATATATATATATATATATATATATATATATATATATATATATATATATATATATATATATATATATATATATATATATATATATATATATATATTACTGTGGATGCACTCCAACATCAAAGTTAACTTGCCCGGGTGCACGAGAAAGTGATTCAATAGAGGAACAAGTCGGCACTTACAGGTCTTTATGAAGACAAATACTTGATTTTTATTCAATCAATTGAATCAAAATCACCTATTCTTCATACAGACCTTTGAGTGCTGACTTCATCAGTTTGTGCCTATATACTGTATATAGGGTCTATTTTTAGTTCCTTCATATGGAAATGATTACATTAGGAACGGTTATGGAATCCTAACTAGGACTACAATTCCGGCGCTCCTCCTAAATTAGCTTGTAATTTACTTGTGACATTTTTACAATCAGAACCTGTCTGTCTAGCAAAGGAGTAATTTGGTCGCCACTTCTCATCAAATTGCTCCTTTTGTTACACAGACTTGGGTTCTAAATGTAAAAATGTCACTCGGAAATTAGAAGCCAATTTGGGAGGAGCGCCGGAATTGTACCTTTATTTGCTAAAAATGTAAGGCCAATCTTTTTACCATCTGAATACTCCTAAAGGGAGGGGTACAGGTATTATGTATTTGTTTTCCACTAACTAGGAGTGGCTAATTTACCTTTCAACCATATTTCTTTATTTAAGGCTCAATTATTTATTGCTGTTCAGATATATGATGTAGGCATATACATGTTATATATATATATTTTACACACTCATACTGTATACAGACACAGGTCTGCCTGAAAAGGGGGCCGACGCTGATTTCCGCCCTGCGCGTTTTGGATCTTTGATGATCAAGGATCACAAAACGCGTAGGATGGAAATCAGTGGCGGTCCCCTTTTCCAATGGACTGGAAGTGACTTCTCCCACGCGGAAGCATCCGCCGGCACTAAGGAGAAAGTGATCAGATGGTTTGCACAGCACGTGGCTTGATCATGGAGATCTGCTGATCACGCACCAACCGGTGGCTCGACTGAGCCCGATTTGCTTTTATATCAAGAATGTAATGGGTGAGTGCATATGTAATGGGTGAGTGCATATGTAATGGGTGAGTGCATATGTAATGGGTGAGTGCATATGTAATGGGTGAGTGCATATGTAATGGGTGAGTGCATATGTAAGGGGTGAGTGCATATGTAATGGGTGAGTGCATATGTAATGGGTGAGTGCATATGTAAGGGGTGAGTGCATATGTAATGGGTGAGTGCATATGTAATGAGAGAGTGCATATGTAATGAGAGAGTGCATATGTAATGAGAGAGTGCATATGTAAGGGGTGAGTGCATATGTAATGGGTGAGTGCATATGTAATGGGTGAGTGCATATGTAATGGGTGAGTGCATATGTAATGGGTGAGTGCATATGTAAGGGGTGAGTGCATATGTAATGGGTGAGTGCATATGTAATGGGTGAGTGCATATGTAATGGGTGAGTGCATATGTAATGGGTGAGTGCATATGTAATGAGAGAGTGCATATGTAATGAGAGAGTGCATATGTAAGGGGTGAGTGCATATGTAATGGGTGAGTGCATATGTAATGGGTGAGTGCATATGTAATGGGTGAGTGCATATGTAATGGGTGAGTGCATATGTAATGGGTGAGTACATATGTAAGGGGTGAGTGCATATGTAATGGGTGAGTGCATATGTAATGGGTGAGTGCATATGTAATGGGTGAGTGCATATGTAATGGGTGAGTGCATATGCAATGGGTGAGTGCATATGCAATGGGTGAGTGCATATGTAATGGGTGAGTGCATATGTAATGGGTGAGTGCATATGTAATGGGTGAGTGCATATGTAATGGGTGAGTGCATATGTAATGGGTGAGTGCATATTATCCTATTATCTACACAAGCGGTGAGCAAACTGGGGGGCGCGTGAGATTGTCTGCGGGGGACGACGACACAGGGTTTACAGAGGCCCCATGCGCTTCCCGAAGGCACTTAAATGAAGTACTGGGGAAGCGTCGAAGGCTTCTGTAAACTGCACTTACCTTGGCTCCGGAGACGCGTCACCATGGTAACGTGACGTCATGACGCCGACGCCGGAGCCGAGGTAAGAGGGAGAAGGGGCGCAGAAAGAGGGCAGCAGCCGGCAGGGGGCGCAGGGAAAAAAGATTGCGCTCCCCTGATCTACACTACAAGGAGTGTTTCTGTGCGCTCTTGTATTTTTTACACACATATATATATATATATATATATATATATATATATATATATATATATATATATATATAGTACATGTATGAGTGTGTAAGAGATAGATATTTTAGGAATTGCAAATATGTACTTAATGATTGCTGTATTTAGGGAGAACAAGTGTTTCCCAGCCAAGGGCATGTTCTGCTTCTAACTAGAGAGGCTGATATATTCAGATGAGATTTTGCACATTGATTTATCTCGTTGAATAATGCAGCAGATCCCATTGTGATAGTCCTGAATAATCTCGCAGTCTGCTCCTTACAGCAGCCGAGCACTTCTTCATCCCATGTAGAAATGTGCAGATTCAACCAGGGCTCAGTCACTGCACCTGAGATGGGATGTGCCGTATATACCTCTCAATATCAGATTAATGTGCTAGTCCCAACAACACACACACTCTCTGCCTCTTCATACAGTACACACCCACATACCTACAACATATAGCTAATTTGTTGCACCGCTGTATCGCTCCCTGCTGCACCCTTACTATTAATGTACTCAGTTCCTTTCACCCCAACTCCTGTACATAAATCCATACTGCACTGCAATCCTATGCTGCAGCACTGTGTATGCCATATGCCAGCAGTACTGTAAGTAGTGTTACTGTGTCACATAACAAGAACACAGTGCATTTAGTAACAAAGCTCACTAGATACCATTTTTAAAGGTTTTTGCAATATATAAACATTGCAAGAATAGATATAGAGAGTGCCACATAAACAATATTTTATTATTGCCTATATTTCTACCATCATGTACTGTATGTAGTGCCCTTGAACGCACATTCACAGCTTGGTCAGTACACACCAGTGCATCCTATATATTCACACCATACATATAATACATTGTTATTCCTCATCTCTGCACATACGACCCTCCAGTTTTCTCTGAGTTTACGGCATTCCCACTTCATCTCTTTGAGAGCCCAACAAAAAATAAAGGAACTACAAGGACCAGAATGCATTACACTGACGGAGATTGGGGAGTGCGTCTTAAAACTAGGACTGGATTAACCTCTTAGTAAATACGTGGATCTTGGACAGGGGTGGGCAACTCCAGTCCTCAAAGGCCACCAACAGGTCAGGTTTTCAGGATATCCCTGTGTCAGCACAGGTGGCTCAATCAGTGGCTCAGTCAAAGACTGAGCCACCTGTGCTGATGCAGGGATATCCTGAAAACCTGACCCGTTGGTGGCCCCTAGAGGACTGGAGTTGCCCACCCCTGGTCTAGGACAAAATATTAAAGTGCTGCAAATGTATATGCACAAAGACATTTGTATTATCTTGCTGCTCCCCCGTAAGGCGGGTATATGGGGGTCACAGCCCTTTTTGAGAGAGGGTGGTGGTGGGGGGGGGGTTTGAGGGAATTGAATGTTAGGAACCTGGTTACTAGGTTACAAAGCCCTCTTCTTCTATGCTTGGGCGCAGGATAGGGTGATTAGTGGGGAGAGGGTTGGAACAAGCCCATTGAAGGGGAAGGACAAAAGCAGCAGGGAGACAGAAGCAGTGTGGAGTCACTTACCCACTTTACACTTCAGTCTTTGTTGTAATAGTACAAAGGAGGTGGCACATAACGCAGTATTTCCTGCTGCCCATCCTTTATAACAAGATCAGCTGTCCTGTGCTGCTGCTCTCATACACCAACACCCATACTCCACCTGATCAGCAACAACAAGGTCCAGGGATATGGTGAAGTATCAGGCCTCCAACAGGAGAGGACCCTGTTTCTCGCTCCCCCTTTGTCTCAAATATGCTTCTTTCACTCCTTGTACAATCAGTAGGAGCTGCCCTTCCCTCTCCCATTCTCAGTGCTGTCAGCATCCCACGCAGCCAATCAGGGAGTCCTGCTTCCTTCTGCAAGCCACTAGGGCCTGATGTCCCCGGCTGTAAATATTCAGTCTGGGACCCCACAGATCAGGCTGCTGAGCTTGACGTCACATTTAAATCCCTCCCTCTATCCATTCATTCCTCTGTCCCCTCGCTCACACTTCTGCTTTCCCAGGCTATCCCACTGTATATTTGTCCTGCAAGCATTTTCCCAGTATATTATTTCGTTAGTCTAACAGAGGCGCTATCACATTCTATTATATTTTTTATTTATGACTTCTCATTATTCGTCACGTAAAAACTGTGCAGCGGATAGCAGCAAGTTCTTCACTGGAAGAAACTAATGTTGCATTTTTCATTTATTTGGACTAACAGAATAAGACAAGCTTTTAAAGCGGCTGTCCAAGCTGCCAGTTTTTTATTTTATTTTATTTTCCCTTTAATATGTGCATCAATACAATCCACACAATGATAAGTAATTAGATAAGTTGCTGATCGATATGTTCTCCTGTGATCGATCAGCGAAGATTCGGCTCAGGGGTTCACTAAATGGCTGACAGTGCAGCAGAAGAGGACCAAAGATGCAAAGTTCTGTGGGGAAGATCATGTGACCAGGCAGTCACTAGATACAATTGTTGCACTGCTAGAGAGAGGGCAGGACTCAAAAAGGAGTGTGCCAGAGTCTGTTTCAGAAGAGGAAGGGGATGTGACTTTGTAAATGGTTGCTATAGAAACAAAAAATGCTTGTTACATTAAAAATGTCATCTAGTGTTGTCTTTTTTTTTTTTTTAAATGCTACAAGTACTTTCTCATAGTACAGAACTGATTTATATACAGAATATATAAAAAAAAAAAAAAAAACATGCAGGATTTTGCTTGGACTGCAGCTTTAAGAGCTGTGACTTTAAACAAAGCCCCAATGCTCTGTTATGAGGTCTTCACTTTTTTCTGGCTTTATCTTTATAAATAACCTGCTCACAGTTTATATTACAACTACTTTGCATATGTATGCTGATGATACCATCATAATAATAACTTGTATTTCATACAGCACTTTTGTCCACATGCAATTCATGGGGCTTCACAATTACAATATAGGGTGCGGTAAGCAGTAGTAGGCCTCGTTCAGGGTGCCAGAGGCAGGAGTTGGAGGGCGGGCGTTCGCGAGGGCGGGCGGCAGTCTGCTGGGCGATGTGTGTTCATCCTCCCAGCAGACTTTTTCAGGAGTTGAGGAGGCGGGGAGGGGGCGGGGCTACAGACGTGAGGTTAGGGATCCAAGTTGCAGTCATGAAATCATTCGCAAGAATGATTTAATTGGCTGCCTAGGTCCCAGTGACGCTGCTGCAGCTTCAAAAACCGAATTTTTTGTTTATTGAAACTGTAGCTAGTGTCAACTTCGTACTTCGGAGACAGGGCAGCTGCTACCCTGACAACCAGTATTCAATTTGAATACATTGTGTCCCACGGCAGCTCGCACGGCAGCACGTCCTCCCTCCGAAGCCTGCACCCTGAACGAGGCCTTATACATAGATTTTTTTTACACACACAGTCCCTGCCCTGTAGATGTTACAAACTATCAGTTTGGTGCCATAAGGTGATTTGCCTAAGGTCACAAGGAGCTGACACTGCGATTTGAACCAGGCCTCCCCTGATTCAAACTCAGTGTTCATTGTTGTAATCAGTCAGTGTCTTCACTCACTGAGCCACTCCTTCAGCCGTGTATGCAAGCAGCACCTGCCTCTCTGACCTTGAAAATGTCCTGCAATCTGGTTTTACAATGCAGGTAAACTGGGACACTCAAAACACTGTGTTTAAACACTGACAAAACAGTAATTATGGTACTGTACTGTACTTGGGCATAAGGCAACATTTGAAAACCGTCCCATGACAGAGCTACTGATCAGAACCAACTGTAAAACTAATCTTACCCCAGTTTCTAGTTTTAAATATGTAGGTATGTGGCTTCAGTTCCATCTAACATTTAGTTTGCATGTTAACAAACTGACATCCAAAATCTATTTCAAACCGGGTGTACTTTATATATATACACACACACACACACACACACACACACACACACACACACACACACACACACACACACACACACACACACACACACACACACACACACACACACACACACACACACACACACACACACACACACACACACACACAGTGACAGCCTAAATTGGACTAGGTTGGCTTTCCCTTGTGTCCAGACCCAACGTACATCTTCCCTGTCTCACCTTCAAATACTTTCTGGACAAGTTACCTAATTATCTGAGCAGGCTTCTCACCCCTACTGTACACAGCATTTATCTCCTTAGATCTGCCAGAAACCTGCTTATAGTTCCCAGGTTCAATAAAAATTCCGGTTGCTTCTGGTACCAAACACCCCAATTCTACAACAATTTACCTGTCTCTCTGTACTGCCTCCTGTCTAACTTATTTCAAGACTGTGGCCGTTTCTCACGTTAAACATGTTTGTAACTGTAACTTATAATGTGGTCTACTTTTGTGCCCCGGACATATATGAAAACGAGAAGTGATACTTTTAAGTTTTATCTTGTTAAGGGTTGATGGCAGATATAATCCCTTTTCTCCCACAATACAAGTACTTTGTAACTCCATCCTGGGACCACTTGACATAGAAACAGCCCTCTCACTGACAATTACTGAGGCTCTATGGTCATAGGCACAGCTGCCTTCTTATCCCTAATAAATATGGATATTGTCTGGGTACAGACCCCTTCCTTCTACCCTCTAGAAACCCAGACAACCTGGAGAAAAGAAACCCCCAGCTTCCTGGATACAGACCCCTCCCAACACACCCTTCTGAAATTCTGAGATACAGCCTCATGTCAGTCACAAAGAGTTGTTATCAACAGACCATTAACATCTTAAATATAGAGATTCCCTAAATACAGCCTATAGACTTTAATTGTATAGATACACCCTAGGTATAGCTCCTATATAACATAGACACTCATTAATACTGCCCCTTATCCAGCCCCCTGAACATTACTAGCACAGACACCCCCTAGATAAAACAGTGAATACCAGTGAGAATCTGGAAACACTGGCTCTCCCTCTACCCCTAATGCTCCAAAGTCACACCGCCACACCCCTCATTTGAAAACGAGAGGTATCTCTCAATGTATTACTTCCTGGTAAAACATTTTTATAAATAAAAATTTGAAGGACGCACACTTCATGTCCTCTGAAATACTGCAGGATAATACTCCCTCTGTAAAGCTACATACTGTGGAATGCTCAGATAGGAGAGGAATTCATAAACTATTTCCTGTTGTTCAAGATAAAGACTCCATAACCATTGATACTAACATGTACTGGGAGACCCAGGATTGAGCAGAACTCCATTCATCACACAGTTCCACTCTCTCTTGTCCACTACAAAGTCACTTATAGGGCTCAGTAAACAAGACAGCAGTTAAAACTTACTCTTTGGGCTCCTGTCCTCCTCCAATCGTATCAATGTGCCTATATTCCGTTCTCTGCGGTAGTTGAAGCAAGTGGTTTGTTGCACACTAGAGGACTGTCTGGTATAATCCAGGAGCAGCTTTTTTTATTATGTGGAAATACTCCAACCTGTTCCTCCTCTTTGTGTGTTTACCTTGAGCGTAGCAACATGTGCAGGCAACAGAATCCAGTGAAACACGCCCTGCAGTGACAGCGCTGTCAGGGATTGAGATGTGACAGGTCTGGGGGAAACCTGTGAATGTTTCAGCGAGTTGTTTGAAGGAGTTAAGCGCACACCTTGTCAGTGTTTTCTAAAGTCGTCAACGCGGACTTAAAACAAACTTTCACAGCACTAGCGAAGTTCGACAACAACAGTGAGAAAACAGCCAAAGCTGTCCAACTCCAGTAGAAGAAAAAGAACGCCACATTTCACAAATTGTCCCCAAAACGCCAAGTTGAGAGCAAAATGTAATTGCTGACGAATACAGAGCTGTTTTCACCGAAGCTTGCCATTTTTTGTGACTTTTTGTAAAATTGTATTTACCAAGTTCGCAAACGCGCCATGTGTAATCTGTAATGATAGCCACAGCACCACTCCCTCAATTCAAACTGGCACCTGCAAAATACATTTTGCCTTTCTGCTATCAAGAGATAAAGTTGTCCTCACTGGTAGCATTCTGATACCCATGTTTACTAAGCCGTGCTAAAGACTGTTAGGCAATTTATGAGTCATTCAAAGGAATGGGCTGTAAGGTGCCTCTGGGCTTAACAGCACTTAATAAATATGGTCTTCATTCTCTTACACTTTAGTTAGAAAAACGCAGCGGCTTTATACAGTTCATTCTAAAGTCTATAGCCTCACAAACCCCTTTGACTCCTGCAGCATGCTATGCCTTGTTGTGCTCCAGCAGACAAAGTGTTATTGCAGCAACAAAGGCTCAGGTTGGTGAGGAATGTACAAGCAAATCATTAATTTCTCTGCCACATAATTATTATTATCCTCTCAGTCACGTGGAGGTCAACCAGTGATCGAAGTGTGAGGCTACCAGGGCCGCTGACCGGGCGGCGAGCACTGGGACAAGTGTCCTGCCCCAACTTCTGTTTCCAGCTGCCGGGCCTCTGGGGTATTGTATTTTGTGGAGGGAGGTGGTAATTGTATTTTAAAGCTTTAAACTCTTCCTGCCCCACCTTACATCTCAGCCCTAATTTCTCGCTGCACACCAGCCCGACTTTTACATTCTGTATTCTCCCTACTCCCTTTTGTATCTAAAGCCCTCTCCCACCTTAAACCTTTCTCACTGACTGCCCCGCACCTCTGGAATGCCCTTCCCCTTAATACCCGACTAGCACCCTCTCTAGCCACCTTTAAACCCCACCTTAAAACACACCTGCTTAACAAAGCATATAAGTAGCTCCGCGGCTAATACTATACACCTGATACATAAAGCTTGGCCCCTTGCAGACGCACTTACCAGAATGCCCTCCTACTGTCTCTGTACATCCTTCCTACCTACCAATTAGATTGTTAGCTCTTCGGAGCAGGGGCTCCTTTTCCTAAATGTCACTTTGATGTCTGAAGCACTTCTTCCCATTATGTGATGTTTGTATTATGTGTTATTTATATGATTATATCACGTGTATTACTGCTGTAAAGCGCTATGTACATTAATGGTGCTATATAAATAAAGATATACATACATACTTTTTGGGTGGAGGGGGTATTGTATTTTGGTTGATGGGTCTATTGTAAAGGGTGGTCCAATCGAAACTCTAGTCCTAGGCCCCGAGAAATCTGCCTGCAGCCCTGGAGACTACTAAGGGTTACTACAGAGTAGCGCTATTTTTTTTATTTTCTCTCCCACTACCTTTTTATTGAAAAAATTACAAATAAACTTTCATAAATGATTATTTATTGTTAGAAGGCTTCTCTCCCCTGCTAGCTTTACAGCATGACTACTGCTGTAAAATCCAATACAACTAGACACGTAAGTTTAATAGTATCACAAAAGGCACACCTGTGAGCACGTGACTTGCGTACGTGACACACAGTTATACAGCTAACTCAGTTATATCCCAGCTGAGTCCCTCAAATTA
Source organism: Ascaphus truei (assembly GCF_040206685.1). Classification (NCBI taxonomy): domain Eukaryota; kingdom Metazoa; phylum Chordata; class Amphibia; order Anura; family Ascaphidae; genus Ascaphus; species Ascaphus truei. The sequence continues at coordinate 116,801,887 of NC_134488.1, read as the reverse complement.
ATAATATCTCCCCTCAATCCATCAAAATATATTTCAACTCGCTGCCACCGCCTAATCAGGCACTTATTAATTGCGATCTCTCACAACACCAAATTTGAAAACCCGACACATTTTGAGAACATATGTGCAGTAGGTGTATACCGGAAGGGTCTGATTTCTAGAATTTACACGGGGCTAGCACGGTCATCGAGTCCCGTCAACCACAGCTATATGTTAAAAGGGGCGAAGACCTCAACCTGGATATAGACAGGGATGACTGGGAGGACATTTGGGAAGCAGCAGCCAAAACTTCAATTTGCACAACTATCAAAGAAAACATCTACAAAATTCTATTTCAGTGGTACCTAACACCGAGTAGACTGAGCCAGATCTTCCCTGGCCTGTCTGACCTCTGCTGGAGGGGGTGCGGACAGAAAGGAGATCTGGTACACATATGGTGGACGTGCCACGGGATTCGGTCGTTCTGGGGCATGATCCAATGTTTGGTGGAGGAGATTGCGGGGTCTGAGGTCCAACTGGACCCCTCGACATTCCTGCTCGCAAAGCCAATAGAGAACCTCAGCGCCCAGGTATAGAAGCTGGTATCTTTCCTCTTGACTGCGGCGCATTGCTCAATTGCAGCCAGCTGGAAAAAGATAAAGTCCCCCAGCAAACAGATGGTACTTCGTAGGATGAATGAAGTCAGGCTCATCTAATTTCTGTCGGCTCGATTAAATCAAAAAGTTGACAAATTCAATAAAGTATGGATACGTGGCCTTATAACTAAACAAAATCTGGACCAGTTGGGCCCAGACTGAGGTCGGTCCCTCCCCCCAAGTCTCTACACGGAGTATGAATACACGAGGGGGTTGCCGGGTGGGGGGGTCCCCTGACTCCTCCGCTCTCCCTGTCCACTCCCCCCTCCCTCCCTCCCCCTCTACCCCCCATTCTTCCTCTCTTCTCTTTCTCTATCCTTTTGACCAGGATGTCAACGAGGTTCGGTTGCAGACTCTCTTGATTGGTCCACTCTCCCGGACGGCAGAGTTAGATGCTGATCGCCAAAAAAACAAAGACCACAAGAGTCCTAGAGGTTCCAACGTCGTCCGACTACCAATGATTGCTTACACGTCGCAATGCGACTTAGTATTGTTAAATGTTTTTGGAAGGTGCTGATGTTTCAACCTTGTAAAAAACTCAATAAAAAAATTGAAACAAAAAAATATTTGCAAGTCTTACCTGCAGAGTTTTTGCTCTCTGTTTACTAGGAAAAAAATATGTAATTAACACACAAAAAACTATCATGGCAAAACGCGCCCGAAAATGCAGTAACTCTCTTTAAAAGCGTGTAAAGTTCAATTAGAGCCCAAAGGCAATACATACAAAAGTAGTACAGTGCCTATTTACAGAAAAAAAGAATGTTACAAGAAACACACAGTATAATATGCAGACAGTTTAATAAAGGATTATGGAATAAAATACACAGAAATTCCTAACATACTTTACCATGTATTAGGCTTCTTCTCAAAGGGTCTTGAGTTGGAAATATGAGAATTCAAGTGTCATAGCATTAACACTACCTTTGTTGAATTCTAAATTCCTGTCCCAAATGCATGCTTTTTATCCTAAAACCCCTGCATTGGGAACAGAATAAGCCCATATTCTGGGACATGTCCTTAACTCCCCCTCATCAATCTCTAATTACATTTTTAAGACTTGGGGAGAGAAAATTGTTTTTTTTGGATTAAAAATAGCAAAGTATAAAAAATACCCCATAACTTTCATTTTACAACACCTAGAAAGATGGGACCCGCATCAATGTGTTCAGGTGAGTTTGCCGCCGGCGTAGAGATTAGTCTTGACAGAGCTCTGCTAATTTTTAGGGGCAAACAAATATCTGACCTTTGCACCCTCACAATCGTGCATTGTTTAGCATAATTTCTCGTCCGATTTCAAATGTCCCAAAGATGTATTCCTTATTCTTGTGAATCATATCAGATGCAAGATATCTTTATTTTTTAGTGAACTTGTACAGACATGTGGAATGTCTTCCTGGCCACACCCTCTGGTTTTATCACTGTGCAATTCCTTTTAAGTTACATAAAGACACTCTGGTTACTTCCACTGTCAACAAGGGTTGTGGCTCTATGATTTTAATCACCCCCCAATCCCAGACCAGGTTGCTCTTAGCTAACCCCACTTTTAGATTGTAAGCTCTTGCTGGGATTTCCGTTCCTATTGTCTGATCTCTTTTGTTGCACTTCTTGTATTATAATTCCCTGTTCTGTATTGTCTCTCTTGTAAAGCCCTGAGGGAGCTATAAAAACAAAGATAAACATACTTTAAGACAAACACAGAAAGCAGACGGGGTCATTCTGGACTGACCCCAATAAAACAAAAACAAGTATTTTTTAGATATAACTTGTAACTCAAGTTAAACTTTTGTGTGCTGACGTAGTAGAATACTGAATATAGATCAGGGCATATTGTCACAAAAAAGGTTGTAAACTTCCATGGACTTCAAAAGATGGGAGCAACTCAGCACACCGTACCTACATTTCCTGTAATTATAATTATCCCCTGAGAGCACTTATAATAATAATAGCATGTTTATGTATAGCGCTGCTATTTTTACATAGCGCTTTACAGAGACATTTTGCAGGCACAGGTCCCTGCCCCGTGGAGCTTACAATCTATTTTTTGTTCCAGAGTCAGCAGGGAGATAAAGTGACTTGCCCAAGGTCACAAGGAGCCAATAACCAGTAATTGAACCAGGTTCCCCTGCTTCAAACTCAGTGCCAGAGTCAGCAGGGAGATAAAGTGACTTGCCCAAGGTCACAAGGAGCCAACAACCAGCAATTGAACCAGGTTCCCCTGCTTCAAACTCAGTGCCAGAGTCAGTGTCTTTACTCACTGAGCCACTCCTTCACCCGTATTATTCTTTTCCTTATTAAATAGCAGTGGGTAGCTTGACTACGTTTGCTGTAATGGGAATATTCTCGTGGATGTTTTTACATAAGTGTAACGGATTTTCTGGCCTAGCCTGACCCACCCAATCTCACATTGGCCCCTGTGGTCTAACTAGTCCCCATTACAGTGTAGTGTCTGGTGGTGCACCTGTTGGCAACAGGACTCCTGAGTCTCCCGCATGATGTTGTGTGGGGATTGCCAACCCAGACAGGCAGCTGAGGTAGTGTACTTGAGTCCTACCTATATCCAGTGCAGCGCCTCCACCTCATCAGGATCTCTGCGTCCGCAGGAAGATGTGACTGATGAGGAACTCCTCTGTGGTGCCTTCCCCTGTGGAGTAATTCCAGACTCACACAGTGAAGTGTCTTTATTCAAGGTCATCTTTATTGTTTGATGTGGGCTAGCTGCCCCTCGCAGTAGTTACTTCGCCGCACATTACGCCGTGTACTCCCTTCAAAGGTACACCCTCCCAATGGACTAGGATCCCCTCTCCCCTCAGGGAGATCACCCCTGTGCCAGGTCCCTGGACACAGTATGGCGTATACAGCTTGAGGCTGAATGAATACAATAAGGCCACTAGTTACAGCACTAGTGGGCCTCCTGCTCCCAGGTCTCAACGCAGACCTGCTCCTTACTCCAACAACACTAACTTTGAACAGTGCTGTGCCTTATATCTCCAGGGGGCGGGCACATCTCTGATGTCACTAATGGTGGACTCAGAGTATGTAGCCACTCCCATCCACACATAGGGCACCTCACCAGGGTGTGAGGGCAAACCTCCATGATTACTGCTGGCATCCCTGTAACTTACCAGGCCTTACTGCCAGCAGGAGAGATGACTGCAGTCCATTTTACAGCATGGCTACATAAGTGTAACGGCTGGACCCCCCTTGTCCGACCCACCCAATCTCACATTGGCCCGTGTGGTCTAACCGGTCCCCATTACAAGGTCGTGTGTGGTGGTGCACCTGCCAGTAACAGGACTCCTGAGTCTCCCGCTTGGTGTTATAAGAGGATATCATCAGGACAGGTATCTGAGGTAGTGGGTACGAGTCCAACTTACTTCACGTGCAGCGCCTCCACCTCATCAGGATCTATGCTTCCGCAGGGAGATGGTCCTGGTGAGGAACTCCTTCTCGGTGGTGACTGCCACTGTTGAGTAATCTCACACTCACACAGTGGGGGTTTCTTTGAACAAGGCATCTTTATTATAGACTTGGATGTAGCAGACTGCCCTATGCAGCTGCCGGCTCTAGCCGCACATCTCTCCGTGCTGTCCCTTTGCCAGGTACGCCCTCCCGTATTGAAGTGGGATTCCCTTTCTCCTAGGGAGATCACCACTGTGCCAGGTCCCTGGACACAGTGTGGCTTAGACAGACTTGATTGGTCACTCTGCTACCGCTAGTTACAGCACTAGGGTCACAAAAGCATTCCTCCAATCCTTTATGCAGGAAGATACATTCTACCAGATGCTTCTCTGCCAACCTTGCAACAACACTAACTGACAGTGTTGTGCCCTTTATACCTCAGGGGGCAGGCGCATCTCTGAGGTCACTATCCAGGGACTCAGAGCATACAGCCACTCCCTTCCTTACACAGGGCACCACACCAGGGTGTGAGGGAAAACCTCCATAACTACTGTTGGCAGACCTGTACTTACCAGGACTTACTGCCAACAGGGAAGATGTACGCAGTCATTATTATGCATGGCTACATAAGCATCAGTGGAAGGCTATAATTGGGACAGGGAAAAAGGATGTCTGCTTTTGGAGTGGACACCATGGAGTTAGAGTACAATGTAGTCTTTATGTGCATGTGCTGTAACATCCATCAGATAAGGGCATCCCAGAACATCAGTAGGACTTAGGACACAGGGAACTGTAACTTGTATATCATTAAGAATATTGGGTGGAGGAGGGGGGGTTATTCATTAAACAGCGATAGTGCCTAAGGGCCCTATCGCACAGAAACTCTCATTGACTTCAAAGGGAGTTTCTGTGTGCAGTTTAATGAATATCCCACATTTACCCATATGCCCATATGGGTGCTAAGCTTCAGCACGACTTTACTCCCATCCATATTAATGGGGGTCAAGTCGTGCTAAAGCTTAGCACCTTTTTGTGGATCTGGGCCATTGTGCCCAAAGGTTCTCTATTGCTTCTGGATTTCTTGTAGATGTTTATGCAAAACAATTCTTGGTAACATGCCCAGCAGATTCACTATGAGAGGGAGAGGTGTGACAATGCTCGTAGTTTAATCATGTCATTCTAACATCATTGGAGACAGCAAGATGCAACATGTGCAACGTGCTCCGTCACAGACAACCCCTTACTTCCTAAACACTTAATCCATGTGGTTTGCCTTTATTTCACCTTCGTTATTACATTTTCAGTTTAGAAAACAAAGAATCCAGTGATTCAATTATAACACATTCATTCAACCTTTACAAGCAAAATGTTTGCAACAGAAGTGTATTCTTTATTTGTGTTGGTGTAAGACTGTATTTAGTAGACATGCACCCCTGCACTACATTAATACCACTATAGTTTTATGCTAAACATTCTGCATCCCAGAAATATAGGTTACACATACATATATTCTAATATAAAAAGTAAGGGGGACATCATTGGTTTTCTCAAACTTGGAGAAGCTTGGGAATTCTCAGTTCTTGGTGCCTGACCCTCTCATACTAACCATTACATCACAAACCATCATTTGAATTCTTAAATAAAGAGTACTTCATTCATAAATAAAGAGGATAACAAATGATGATAATGTCCATGCATTCTGATGTTGAATCGCGTGTGATAAATGCAGATGGCGCCCGAGTGGTCAGCCAGATGCACCTCTTGTTTTTTAATCTGAGATTGGGGTTAATGGGTGAAATGTCCAGGGGTCACTCCCTTGTAGTGCACGGCCAAGCGAACCCGGAGATGTATGTAGCCATGCTGTAAAATGGACTACAGTCATCTCTCCTGCTGAGAGTAAGGCCTGGTAAGTTATGGGCATGCCAGCAGTAATTATGGAGGTTTGCCCTCACACCCTGGTGAGGTGCCCTATGTATGGATGGGAGTGGCCACATACTCTGAATCCATAATTAGTGATGTCAGAGTTGTGCCTGCCTCCAGAGGATACATAAGGCACAGCACTGCTCAAAAGTTAGAAGGTTGCCGAGTGTTGCGAAGTTGGTTGTAGTAGTTGGAGTAAGGAGCAAGTCTGAGTACAGACTTGGGAGGAGGCGGCTCACTAGACTGTGACCAGGGACCTGGCACAGGGAATCTCCCTGAGGGGAGATAGGGAATCCACCAAATTGGGAAGAGATACCTTTCAAAGGGAAGTGCGGTGAGCATGAGCGGCTGAGTACAACCGCTGTGAGGGGCAGCTGGCCCACCGCAAGTCAATAAAGATGATCTTGTTCAATCATACCCTCGTGTGTAAGTGTGGAGTGATTACACAGAGGAGTGCACCACAGAGGAGTTCCTCACCAGGACCATCCGCAAGCGGACGCTGGGATCCTGATGAGGTGGAGGCGCTGCACTGGATCTAGGTAGGACTCAAGCATACTACCTCAGCTGCCTGTCTGGGTTGGCAATCCCCACACAACATCATGCGGGAGACTCAGGTGTCCTGTTGCCAACAGGTGCACCACCAGACACTACACTGTAATGGGGACTTGTTAGACCACAGGGGCCAATGTGAGATTGGGTGGGTCAGGCTAGGCCAGAAAATCCGTTACATTTGGAGGCGCTGCTGAGATGACCTGTCAACAGGACAGGCTTTTGCTAGGCACACTAGGAAACAGGGAGAGTTTCTGCTGCCACTTTGTGCTGTGTTGGGTCGGAGCCTAGGGGTAGTCAGGGGGCTGATGGAGTTTGTCAGTTCGCAGGGACGACCTAGGGGCCTGAAAGGAGTTGGAGGTTTGGAGCCGGGCTATAGCTGTCCTAGTCACCTTGAGGCGTGCTAGTTGGTAGGATGCCTAAAGGGATAGCCTGTTAACGTGGTCAGGAATCCTGGAGAGGGTCTGCGCTAGGCTAGCCAACAGTAGGTAGACGCCCAAGTACTGCATGGAAGAGCCAGAGTACTCTAGCCCATTCCAGACCACTTACCGAAGGGAGCACAGATTGGGAGGAAGGAGATACAGCAGACACAGATAGAGTGAGCCTAGCCTGAGGTAGTGCAAACACGAGTCCAGCCTACATTAGGTACACAAGGTGGTGCATCAAGGTAATCTTTATTGTACCGGTGTGGTAGCTGCCCCGCAGAGAGGAGCTCCATGTACAATAATCCTAAGTACAGTGAAAGAATGGCGACCGCAAGAATGGAGGATCCGCGCGGTGCGGAAGGTCCAAGATGGCGGACGGAGGCTAATGGAGAGAGCGCACAAGGCGTGTGTGCGGGTGAAGAGCATGCTACGGAAATGACTTTCACAAGCCTGCTGTGGAGTGGTGCTAAGGCTGTGGCTGCACCGTTTTGGTCCTGCCTAGGACCGCGGGGTGCTACCCTGAAGGACAGTGTTGAGGACATTGTGATTGTGGGCGGTGGAAAAGAAGGATCTGCTTGCCAGCCGGCGAGCACAATACAAAAAGCTACCTCAGTCGCTAAAGTGATTGGGAATGCAAACCAAGATGGCGGCTCCCGCTTCCCTGGGAGACCGCGTGGGCTCGTTGAAGAGAATTCTGCATTTGCAAAAGTTGCAGACAGTTGGCCGGGATTGGCGCCAAAGAAAGAACCCCACCCTGTTGGGGGTAATGGCGCGAAAGCTGTGGCCGCGCCCTCCAGGACTGTGAAAGGTGCGGGCTCAATTAAAGGACATCCTATTAAGCTGTGGGACCCGCCCATAATTGCTACTAGTGGGGGTGGTTTCCAGCTTTGTCAGATGAGGGTGGAGCTAGTCAAGGGAGTGGCTGGCAACTCAACCCCTGCTTGCCAGTCTCGCGGAGCCAGTGCACAGAACAAACCGCTGCTGCAAGTATCTCCTACTGAGACAATGGCTGGTCAGTCAGGAGTCAATACAATACGAAAACCATATTCAGCACCAGGAGGCTTACTGGTGATTTGGGTGGCGGGCACCGAGACTGTGGTGTGCCTCTGTCTACAATGTAGGCTACCCGGCGGTACCATGGGCACGGCGGCGCGCTGCTCGCAATGTGGTACACAGTACTTGTGGCCTATGCCTACATTTGTGCCATCCAGACTATCGAACCCACGGGGGATACGGCTAGGCTGTCCGCCAGGTCCCCCGGTGCACTGTGGAAGGAAAGTGCGGATCCCGGAGAATGGGGATCGGGGCCGGTTGCTAAGGCCGAGCCCGAGGAGAAAGGAGCGGTCGGTCAGCGTACCGACCGAGAGACTAAAAGGCGGTCGCCGTGAACGGTGACCCCGAGCAGAGTGGAAGCGGATTCCTCCGATGAGGAACCCAGAGTGTCGTCCGGTGCAGTGATTCAGCCCTTGGCAGTATCTTGTGGTGAAAACGGGAGGAAAGTACCACTTACTGGGAGTATCGGTGAGAAGAGTCGGGTGTCGCCAGTGGAGCGGAAGGCCGAGAGGCGAAGTCCTTCCATTTCGGGGACTGGCGGGTCCAGCGGTGACGGGCGATCCACGCCCACCCTGCGGAGCGGTAAGAGCAGCCCTTGTTCTCACCAGGCTCCGGTGACAGCATCCGTGGGGGAGAGGCGGTGTCAGGCCGAGGCGGCGCAAGAGAAGGCAGCGGAACTTCCGGACGTCGTCCTGGAAGAAGAGATCCCGCATTGGGATCCATCTCAAGATGGCGGAGTTTCCGGTTCCGGTGATGACATCACTTCCGGCGGAGGTAGCGGCACGACCAGAGAGATGACAACGACGCCTCGGCGATTGGGCAGTGCTTCCCGATCACCTGTGACAACAAAGAGCTGGCAGGCTGTGAGGAGAGTCGAGAAGGGTGAGGCTCAGCCAGCGGAGAGTCCTCGCAGTGATCCTGGACACTCTAAGGGTAGAGAGCGGGTCGGAACCCCGCAGATACCATTTGCCCGTCCATATGCCCAAACCCATGCCCTAGATAAAGCCCCTGTCCCCGTCACCTTTTCCCGTGGGTCTTCATCTAGTTTGGGAATGTCGGGAGGGTCCCAGGGAACTTCGGAGGAACGGACTGGGGAGAGACTGGCGAGTTATACGTCCGATGATGGGTCGGTGGATGGAGGCTATTCGGGGGAGGCATCCATGTCTAGTTGGAGCCCTAGCATGGCTATCGTGAAGTTAGAGAAAAGGCCAAAGCGTGTGGGGTGGCCTAAGTCCCGATCTACTGGGACATCGAGGGTGTCTTCTTGGGGAGACACAGAGGAGGGAGAATCCCTAGAATCAGAGCCCGAGAAGGTTAAGGACGGTGGTGGGCCCCATTATTCGAGGGTTATGTGGGATGGATGGACCGCACTCGGTTTCTACTAATGAGGGATGATGTAGTAGATTACTGGTGGGCTAAGGGAGAATTTACGGCAGAGAAGCGGCAAAAGGAGATGTCGGAGCGGTGGTTTCAGATCTGCCACGGCAGTATAGAGCCCAAGGGTCCCAGTATATTGACAGACCCCATGGACCCAGACGAGCCCCTGTCATGGGTGTTGCCAGGGAGGGCAGGGAATGCTAATTTGACTCGGTGCAGCCGGCTGAGAGGGCTATTACAGCCAAGTACAAGTATTCCCATGGCTTGGAATATCCCTACGTTCCGGAACCCCTCATGCAGGAGATCGAGGTCAATAGGGACAGGTGGTTACGAGAGACCATAGAAGAGGATATGGTAAATAAGGGGGGTGCCATTAAGGGCAGCAGAGCCGAGGAAAGGTGTGCGGGTGTGGAGTATAGGCAGGAATGTCTATAAGCATAAAGTGGTGTATCGACCTGAAAGGGGGTTGCCACGTGATTACAGTGTGACAGTCCTGGACATGGGGGGTCGGAAAGTTAAGAAACCCGATCCTCGTCACTATTATTAGGGGGAACAGGATGGCTGTTGCGTAAGTTAGTGGCTGCTGGTCAGGGCTTGCATGGCGCAATATGTTTTGTGAAATCTGTCAATGTTGTGACTAATTATGTATGTCATTCATTTTACAGTGCTTCCTGAAGAAAGGTACTTCAAATTTAGGTCCCAGCCGGGGACGGTGGGATTCACCAGGGGGAGAATTTAGCCATGCTGTAAAATGGACTACAGTCATCTCTCCTGCTGACAGTAAGGCCTGGTAAGTTATGGGCATGCCAGCAGTAATTATGGAGGTTTGCCCTCACACCCTGGTGAGGTGCCCTATGTATGGATGGGAGTGGCCCATACTCTGAATCCATAATTAGTGATGTCAGAGTTGTGCCTGGATACATAAGGATACATAAGGCACAGCACTGCTCAAAAGTTAGAAGGTTGCCGAGTGTTTCGAAGTTGGTTGTAGTAGTTGGAGTAAGGAGCAAGTCTGAGTACAGACTTGGGAGGAGGTGGCTCACTAGACTGTGACCAGGGACCTGGCACAGGGAATATCTCCCTGAGGGGAGATAGGGAATCCACCAAATTGGGAAGAGATACCTTTCAAAGGGAAGTGCGGTGAGCATGAGCGGCTGAGTACAACCGCTGTGAGGGGTAGCTGGCCCACTGCAAGTCAATAAAGATGATCTTGTTCAATCATACCCTCGTGTGTAAGTGTGGAGTGATTACACAGAGGAGTGTACCACAAAGGAGTTCCTCACCAGGACCATCCACAAGCGGACGCTGGGATCCTGATGAGGTGGAGGCGCTGCACTGGATCTAGGTAGGACTCAAGCACACTACCTCAGCTGCCTGTCTGGGTTGGCAATCCCCACACAACATCATGTGGGAGACTCAGGAGTCCTGTTGCCAACAGGTTCACCACCAGACACTACACTGTAATGGGGACTGGTTAGACCACAGGGGCCAATGTGAGATTGGGTGGGTCAGGCTAGGCCAGAAAATCCGTTACATGTATAACATGTGTCCTTGAGAATTTCAGTTCTAGTTATTTTGTGCTGAAATGTTCAACTCATTTTGTTTTCTTTTCACAGTACATTTTTAATACTAAATCGTGACTCATAGTTCTAGTAACGGGGGTATATGAATGTATGTCCTGTGTCACGACCCCCATGCTTATCATAGTTTGTGTACTGTTGATTTCCAACACAAGAATATATTTTCCTAGCGCGAGGTACTGAAGAGAAAGAAAAGCCCCTATTTACAGAGATGCACTCAGATGGGTGGGGTATGCATCAATTACGGGATTAGTAAAGAAAAATTAAATAGTCCATCAAACGACTTTTAATACACAACTTAAAAAATTGTGAGATGTGAGTGCCAACTACAAGTAATAAGCAATGACACGCTAAAAAGTCTGCCAAGAAGCAATACTATAAGGAAGCGGTTAATAGTACACATGGGGTTAAATCCCAAATAATATATCTTTTCCCACCTTCAAAAAGTGTGATGTACTCGCATTGAAACTTATACTGAGTGTATCCGGAACAGCACATATTAAATGTTCTCTAAAGATTAACTATGACAGCGCAGTAGCTTGGCAAAGCCGCACCCAAATCATTAATGCTGTCCTCTATCTGTTGTGAGAACGCTGGGAAGTAATACATGCGCTCTCATTGAAAACGATTTAACCCATTTGCTTCCACAAGGGCCTGCAGCATATTAGATTGGGAAGCATAATAATATTTCAGATGTAAATGGCCTAGCAAAGATAACTATATACATATCTGGTCTGTAACTGTTACATGCGCCCATAATATATATTTTCTTTAACTGTGCACGCAATGTCTTGTATATAATGTATACCCTGCTCATTATGTAACTGTATTTGTAACCATGTATTATTTGTCTTAACCCTGTGCCCAGGACATACTTAAAAACGAGAGGTAACTCTCAATGTATTACTTCCTGGTAAAATATTTTATAAATAAATAAATAAATACCTAAATATGTCTCTGCGTAGCTGGATGATTTGACAGTGGAGTATATCATTAGGATAAAAAGGCAACGTGTTTCATGGCTTAAATAACACGTCGGTTACTCAGTCCCGGTAGACACTGAGTCGTGTGACATCCAAAGACGCTGCTTCCATGCTTCCAGTTCCAATTCTCAATCCTAAACTCACACTCTTCCTTTTTCCTCTGACCTCCCCGATTTGCTTTATCCTTCACTACTCTCTCCTCTCACTATTATTCTGTCACTCTCTGTCTCTCACTCTAAGGCCTGGGACATAGTAGGGTGAGCCGTGCTGAGCCGCGCTGAGCAGATGCACTTACCCCCTGCATCTGTCATCAGCACGGCTTTAGCAGCCGCTTCCGCACGCGTGCGGAGGCTCAGGTATTTTGGAGAGACAGGCAAATTTAAAATTTGCCGCTCAGGGAAGCGGAGGGACCACTCACATCCAATGGGAGCGAGGGACTAGCCCTGCCTCCCGCCCCGCCTCCGATCCGCCTCCCGACACGCCTCCGGCCTGCCTCCGCCCCGCCTATGCACTGCCCCAAAAGCGCGCTCACTGCCTCGCCTGCCAGGACACAAAAAAGCTCCAGTTTGAGCAGGCGAGGCAGAGCAGGAGCGCTGATCAGCGCGGCCTGAGGCACCATGCCCGAGGCCTAAAGTTGGTTGTGCTTTGTAGTGACTCATATACCTGATGTATCTGTTGGAAATATAGGTGTGACTCACACCTTCTTCAGTTTGCTGTCTTCTCATCGGTGCCATCTATCTATCTATCTCTAGGGCCGACCGTACCTTTGCGGGGCCCAAGGTGGCATGCTGGCAGCAGGGCCCCTCCTCCAGCCCTCCCTCCCTCAGCGTTGCAACATCATTAAATCACAGGTGGTATGTAATGGCTCGTTGTCATGGCAATGCATCGTCATGTGACATCGGGTCGTCATGATAACACGATAGCAGGAAGAGAGGTGACACTGCCATTTCAGAGAAGGGCAGACCCCCACCCCCTCTAGACACACCTTACACACAAACATAGCGCACGCAACGCACGCATCTTGTGCTGAGCAGCGGTCCTGCACCGTCCCGGGGACTCATCGTTCCCTCCTCCAGCTCTCCCCTCTGCTATCAGGTGGAAGTTGGATCCCGGTGCCGACAGGAGAAGGGTGAGGACAGAGCATGGGGGCCCCCAAAGGTTTGGGGCACAAGGCAACCACCTTGCCCTAAGGCTGGCCCTATCTATCTACAGTGGCGAGAAAAAGTTTGTGAACCCCAATGATAATTACGGAAATTCCATCGTTTTTTCATGATAACCTTCTTAATTCCAAACCAGTCTTTTCTTAAATATCCAATAGGGTTTATATTAACCAATGATGTATGAATCAGACACACACAATGAGTAACTAAGAGTCAGGGTATGTGCAAAAGTAAGTGAAACCCTGGTTTTATCAGTTAAACTAAAGGGGATAATTAGAATCACGTGTTTGTGTTTAAATAATTAGCTAGATCTTCAGGGGTGAGTTGGGGAGGCCCCACCCTATATAAAGATCAGAAGCTTTGTGAGTTTGGTCTTCACCACAGAGGTGTGTGGAAGCATGTCATGCCACGATAAAAAAAATCTCTGATGACTCCAGAAAAGCAGTTATTGATGCTCATCAGTCTAGAAAGGGTTACAAATCCATTTCTAAGGATTTGGGGCTCCGCCAATTCACTGTCAGACAGATAGTCTACAAATGGAGAAAGTTCAAGACCACAGTCACTCTACCCAGGAGCGATCGTCCTACAAAATCTCTCCAAGAACAAACCAGCAATTTATCAAAGAAGTCACAAGAACCCCTGAGTAACATCAAAGGATCTGCAGGCCACTCTCGCTTTAGCTAATGTGAGTGTTCATGACTCAACTATAAGAAAAAGACTGAACAAGAATGGTGTTCATGGAAGGATAGCCAGGAGGAAACCACTGCCCTCTAAAAAGAACATTACTGTAAGAACATTGCTGTCCATCTGAAGATCGCTAAAGTACACATAGATGATCCACAAGACTTCTGGCACAATGTTATCTGGACAGACGAGTCAAAGGTACAACATTTTGGCTTCAATGAGAAACGTTATGTTTGGTGAAAACTAAACACTGTGTTCGAACAGAAGAACCTCATCCCAACCGTCAAGCATGGTGGTGGGATTGTGATGGTTTAGAGCTGCTTTGGAGCTGCTTTGCTGCCTCAGGACCTGGATGGCTTGCCATCATTTATGCAACCATGAACTCTGCATTGTATCAGAAGATTCTAGAGGAGAGTGTCAGACCATCCGTCCGTGAGCTGAAGCTGTAACGAAAGTGGATCATGCAACAAACCAATGATCCTAAACATACAAGCAAATCTACATAAGAATGGCTGCAGAAGAAGAAATTCCGTATTTTAAAATGGCCAAGTCAATGTCAGAATCTAAACCCCATGGAAATGTTGTGGCAGCACCAGAAGCAAGCTGTCTATGCAAGGAAGCCCTCAAATGTCACGGAGTTGAAGCAGTTCTGTAAGGAGGAATGGGCCAAAATTCCTCAAAATTGATGAGATTGACCGGCAGTTACAGTCATTGCTGCTCAAGTGAGTGCCACCAGGTACTGAATCTAAAGGATCACATACTTTTTCCCAATTGGATATTGAAAGTTGAATAATTTGTGGATAAATACTTGTTGATAAAGCATTATGTTTTTGTGTCATTTGTTTGATCAGGTTATCTTTATCTATTATTAGGACTTACATTAAGATCTAATAACCTTTTAGGTTTGCAATATGTGAAAAATCCTAAGGAGTTCACACATTTTTTCTTGCCACGGTACATCAAATATATTTAGTTAGCCCAATCTCCCTCGCAGTGTGATCAGCTGCTCCAGAGAATATTGAATCAGCCCTTTAATCACCCTCTGTTCCCAGGACAAAAGAGGGCAATGGAAAAACTGCAGCCGCTTGCCAGAATTGGCATGTGTGCCACAAATTCATCCCTGCACTAGCACCTTTTGGTCACTACTATAATATTTTCTTTTGCACAATCGTTATTAACACTCTGCAGCCCCCCACAATGTTGCTTTTTTTTTCTGTCCTGTGCTGTCAGGACACAGAAATAAACTCTTTGGTTATTTTAAATTCCCAGAGACCAAGGAAATTGGATCCTGGTTATAAGAAATCAACAGTTAATATTATAATTAGCATTTATTTAAAAAGTTCCAACTACAATGGGAGAACAGCAGTTGTATAATCAGAAGGACATGCAAATGAATGCACACCAATACAATAGGTACGGAGGGCCTGCTGGGGAGATCTCAGAATCTAGGGGGAATTATGGGTACAGTTGAATCATTAGTATAAGTGGTTGCTCATTACGAGTGAATGTCAAGGGGGTGTCAGGCTGTGTCTAAGAGGTGAATTTTCAGGAAGCGTTTCAAACTGTGAAAGCTGGGGGAGAGTATGCTGGTGCTATTAGGGAATTCCAGAGATAAGGTGCAGCACGGGAGAAGCCTTGTAAGCGGGAGTAAGAGGAGTTTATGAAAGAGGAGTGGCGAGGGGGTCATGGGCAGAATGTAAGGGTGTTTCATGTAGTATTTGGAGACAATGGCCAAGGTGTGAGGTGGGGCAGCATCGTTGAGGGCTTTGTATGTGTGAGCTAAGATTTTTCAATTTAATTCTAGAGCATATGCGAAGCTATTGTAGGAATTTGCATAGGGGAGCAGCAGATGAAGGGTGCTGAGTGAGGTAGATGAGTGTGGGAGCAGCTTTTTGGATGGACTGGAGATGGGATAGTGGGACTAGGAGTACAGTTTGCAGCAATTGGAGCAGGATATCATGAGCGAGAGAATTAAGATTGTGGTTGCATTTTCAGTAAGAAAATGGCATGTTTCCAGCGATATTTAATAGGTGGAATTACTGAGGGACTGAATATGATGGACTGAATGTGAGGAATGATGCAGAGGAGGCAGAATCAAAAATTACCCCTAGGCAGCGGACTTTGAGTGTTGACAAGATTGTGGAGTTCCTAATGGTGAAGTTATGGAAAAATGAATACAATGTAATGCATTATTGTACATATGAATTATAGTGAAGTAACTAGTTTGCAACACCTGTACTCTATACGTTTGTTAAATGTTTATATAATGCAGTCCAATAAATACTCACTTAATAGATTTTACAGTCATTTTTAACCATAACATTATGCTCTTTAAATATTAGTTTAGAATGCTTATATAACATGTTCTGGAAAAAGAAAAAGAAAGTGAAATTGTAGGTTTCTTGTTAAAAAAAAAAAAAAAAGTGGTACTTCTGGTTTGTAAATAAAATAAGTAACACGCAGTACGATCACACCGCTTCCACTATCTAGCAGTGCCTCCTGGGGCACTCCCCTGTGAAGAAGTCATTCTTTTTTCAAGCGTAAAGATCAAAGTCTTTAGGGTTCTCTGAATTCTTGTGGTTTAACAAGAAAAGAAAAAAAAACTTATTTGGGATCATTGCCCAACAGTTCTAAGTATTATTATTTTTTAGATTACATCACGCGCGGCTGTAACCACAGAGTGGATAGGCCAGTTACCCAACCCATAACCTACAGACTGAATAAGACATAATACATTTCATATGCAGCGTCGTCGATGTGGAGGTTTCTTACGGGAGTCCTTTGGGCACTGGAAGATTACATTATATAAATTTGGAGGTCTCTGAAAGTATTGGACTCTATTATGAGGGTTTCCTTGAAGTCACTTCAGCACTGATTCATAGCTGCTGTGCCCCACGTGAGTTGGGTTAGCACTATAACCCATGTGCTGAGGAACCTTAATTAACGCGTTTCACTGCATTGCCACTTTGGCAGGCGTGGCAGGCTTACACGTGTGATTAAAAGGGTGTATTCTAACCTCCCTATTGTTTATCTTGTGCTTTTACCCTTGTTTTGGAATCCGCTGCATTATAGAAAGTCCATATGCACTGCTGGTGGTTAGAGAAAAGATAACCCTTAGGTTCTACTCTGGCACAAAAGAGTTAATTATAAACATTAATGCTTAACCCCTTTCTTCCCAGAGAATTGCAACACTTTAAAGGCTTTTCTGGTAGCGATGGGTTAAGCATTCCACGTTAATGTATCCCTCCTTGCCCGGGTCTAGAGGAGTTTACATAGAGATGAGCTATATACATGGGACGGGCGTGGATATGCAGATAGAATAAGGATGGGCGCCAGGAACTTTTACAGTACACAAAGGAGCTTTATTCAACATCTGTTTATAAGGCTCGCTGTACAGAGACAGACTTCACATTAGACATATTAACTGGTGGCAAATCATAAAGTTACTCTGTGCTTCCTCCGCTGGTACCTCTCACTCCTACCCTATGAAGGTTCTTATGCTTGTTTCCCTTAGTATTGGTTAGATTGATAATCTTCTGCATAGCATCAATAGTGTCCCATATCAAATGGGCCCATGTCGGGAATACACTCTGCTTTCTGGGATCAGTATCCCATTACTGTGTACGGCATACTTTGTCCATGCATATTGGATCTGGAGTTCATTAAGGACCTGCAGGTGGGGCCGATCCGATTATGCTCCGAAGTTGCTCCTCTGAGAACTCCTGCTAAGAATATACCTATTCCTCTTTCAGCATGAGAACAATCTTGGGCCATTACTATAGGCGCTAACTATATAGGGCACGTTCCTTAACTGAAAATAATAAACGGGACAGGACACATAATATACTTATCTATATACTGAAACATATTTACAGGACTCACGGTGAGTCCCTCTGCCAGAACTCAGAGGAACCTGCTTCTAGAACATTGTGCAGCTATCTCCCTATGGTAACATCACTGGTCACAAGACATACAAGGGAGTGGCAATCCTTTCTGCACAGTCATCCTACATCACATGATGGGGACGGGCAATACCAGAGCGATCCCACCCGGTTATCCCATTAAAGCCATTAACGCCTTACATTAATTAGTAATCCCCAGAAGGGGGCTACATTAGCATTATTTACGTTATGGTGGGCGAAAAAGGCGACAAAAAACCTCCACTATTAGCACATAGCCAATAAAGAATATCACTTGTGAGCACATTCACATGTCTTAGACAGGTCTGCAACCCTGCCTTTCACCATTATCACCTAGCATACCGTGCTTCCCCTGCAGCAAGGGATTCTGGGAAATGACATGCAAATGGGCACACAATGTGTCACCTTTTGCCTGAAATCCATTTTTACATGAAATCCTTATAAGAAATTGCTCGCTTTTCACACAGCTTTTAAGCACAGCATGGGCGAACCGCTCAAGTGACCCGGCCACCGCGTGGCAATAGACTCCGCACGCATCGCTCTTCCCCACGCTCAGGTGCACGTGCGCGCGCAGTATGGACGCTCCAATGCGTTTACATTGATTGCGAGCGCACGAGCTGCGCCATCCAATCAGCATGGACGCGTCCTTCTGTTGGAAAAACATGAAGGTCCCTATTCAGTATTTTGCGGAGATGTCTTTCTGTCCACGATTTGGGGCTCTGTTCAAATTAAATCTTCTAGAGAAAAGACATCTTAATACCATATTGCTGGGATGGCCAACTCGAGTCCTCAAGGGCCATCATCAGGTCAGGTTTTCAGGATATCCCTGCTTCAGCACAGGTGGCTCAATCAGTCCCTGCTTCATCACAGGGGACTCAATGGGTCCCTGCTTCATCACAGGTGGCTCATTCAGTCCTTGCTTCAGCACAGGTGGCTCAATCAGTGGCTCAGTCTTTGACTGAGCCACCTGTGCTGAAGCAGGGATATCCTGAAAACCTGACCTGTTGGGGGCTCGAGTTGAGCACCCCCTGACATATTGAATCGAGCCTCTACAGTATGTCAAAGCAAACAAAAGTATGTGTAACGTGTATATCAAATAAAAAAAAAACCCTGTATTTGTTAGTCTTTACAAGGTAACTGAAATAATGTATAACATTGAACACAAATACATTATAACCGTACAGGTAGATATAATTAAGGGCAGTTGGGGGGGGAGGAGGGTACAGAAACAAGTTGGGATGATGGAGAAGGCAGCTAAGTGACATCATAAAAATCAATTGCGCTTTGACATATGAAAATACATTACAGTACACAGTGGGAGAGAACAATGCCATGTTACAGTGCGTTATAGTACGTTATGTTGATGGGTAGGCTGATTGCATATGGTAATAAACCGTTAGAATCACACTCCAAGGTTTCTATAGAACCAGGGTTCCCAAGCAGTGGTGCAACAACCCCGCTGCTAAACCCCGCTATGCAAGGGGGGGCAGGGGAGGGTGAGAGAACAGGGAGGCCCTGCCTACCGGCCAACGCTGGAAGTTGGACCCGAGGTTGGGCACGAGTTCCTCGCCAGCTGTTGCTGCTCTCTGCTTGAGGTGGTGGCGGGGCCTTCACTGCACACAGACAGTCTCTCATCCCCCTGCCTGTTTCCCCACCCCAGTCTGCAGCAGTTCATGGGGGGACAGAGCATGTCCCCCCCAGGTAAAAGTGTGTGTGGGGGGGGGGAGTTGTGATTGGGTGATAGGGCTAATCTACAAGTAATACATTGGGATGATGTTTTTGCAGGAAAAATGTAGAAGATAAATGGGCAGTCTTTAAAACATTGTTAGAAAAGCACACTTATCAGTGTATATATACCCTTGGGTAATACAGTAAGTATAAAAGAAATAAGTCAAAACCAATGTGGCTAAATAAACAGGGAGGGGAGGAAATGGTCAAGAAGAGGCAGGTGTTTAGATTATTTAAGTCAAAAGGGACGGAGGCATCGTATCAGAATTATAAGGAATGCAACAAAAATTGCAAAAGGGCAATCAAATTAGCAAAAATGGATAATGAAAAATGGATTGCAATAGAAAGTAAGATCAACCCTAAAAAGTTCTTTAAGTACCTTAATAACAAAAAAATGAGAAAAGAAAATATAAGACTCTTTCAGTGTGAGATGGGTAGGCAGATTATTGGAGATAAGGAAAAAGCAGAGGTATTAAACAACTTCTTTGCCTCTGTTTACCAGGGAAGAATCAATTTAAATTGTAGTGCCGCAGGAGGAAGCCACAACCTCCATATTAATGAACAATTGCTTTACTGAGCAAGATGTTCATAAGCGGCTTGAAAAAATTTAAGTAAATAAGGCACCTGGCCCCGATGTTATACATCCAAGAGTTCTCAAGGAGTTAAGTTCAGCAATGGCCAAACCATTACATTTAATATTCAAGGACTCCATTTCCACAGGCTCAATACCACAAGATTGGCGTAAAGCAGGTGCCTACAGTATATTTTAAAAGTGTGCTAGATCACAACCGGGGAATTACAGACCTGTAAGCCTGACCTCAATAGTGGGGAAACTACTTGAAGGTTTAATACGGGATAATATTCAGGAATACCTAATGGAAAACAAAATCATTAGTAATAGTCAGCATGGATTTATGAAGGATAGATCATGCCAAACTAACCTTGTTTGTTTCTTTGAGGAGTTAAGTAGGAATTTAGACCAGGGTAATGCAGTTGATGTGGTCTACTTAGATTTTGCAAAGGCTTTTGATACGGTTCCACACAAGAGGTTGGTGTACAAAATAAAGTAAATTGGACTCAGTAATAATGTATGCATCTGGATTGAAAACTGGTTGAAGGATAGACAACAGAGGGTTGTCATAAATGGAACTTTTTCAGGTTGGGCTAAAGTCGTGAGTGGAGTACCTCAGGGATCGGTACTGGGACCTCTGCTTTTTAACTTGTTTATTAATGACCTTGAGGTTGGCATCAAGAGCAAAGTCTCCATCTTTGCTGATGATACTAAATTGTGTAAGGTAGTAGAATCAGGGCAGGATGTAATTTCTCTCCAGAAGGACTTGGAGAGACTGGAAACGTGGGCAGGTCAATGGCAGATGACGTTTAATACAGATAAATGTAAGGTTATGCATTTGGGATGCAAGAATAAACTATCGACTTACACATTAAACGGGGATAAATTGGGGGAATCCTTGATGGAGAAGGATTTAGGAGTGCTTGTAGACAGCAGTCTTAGCAATAGTGCCCAAAGTCATGCAGTAGCTGCAAAGGCAAACAAGATCTTATCTTGCATTAAACAGGCAATGGATGGAAGGGAAGTAAACATAATTATGCCCCTTTACAAAGCATTAGGAAGACCACACCTTGAATATTGAGTATAATTTTGGGCACCACTCCTTAGAAAAGACATTCTGGAACTAGAGAGAGTGCAAAGAGCCACCAAATTAATAAAGGGGATGGACAATCTAAATTATGAGGAGAGGCTAGCTAAATTAGATTTATTTACATTAGAAAAGAGGCGTCTAAGAGGGGATATGATAACTATATACAAATATATTCGGGGACAGTACAAGCTTTCAAATGAACTATTCATCCCAAGGGCAGTACAAAGGACTCAGGGGCATACCTTTAGGTTGGAGGAAAGGAGAATTCACCAGCAACAAAGGAAAGGGTTCTTTAAAGTAAGGGCTGTTAAAATGTGGAATTCATTACCCATGAAAAAAAAGGTTGGACATATTTTTAGAAAGGAAAGGTATACAGGGATATACCAAATAAGTAAACATGGGAAGAATGTTGATCTAGGGATTAATCCGAGTGCTAATTCTTGGAGTCAGGAAGGAATTTATTTTTCCCCTTATGAGATATCATTGGATATGACACTGGGGTTTTTTGTTTGCCTTCCCCTGGATCAATAATAAGTATAGATATAGGATAAAGTATCTGTTGTCTAAATTTAGCATAGGTTGAACTTGATGGACGTATGTCTTTTTTCAACCTCATCTACTGTGTAACTATGTAACTATGTAATAGATAACTCTACTATCCATCTGACACCTCAAGTCAGATGTCTAGGTGTTATATATGACACCATCCTCTCCTGTATACCACAAATCAAATAGCTCACCAACTCATGCCACTTTTATTTTCAGACGAACAAAAGTCAAGCACACCAAAAAATAGGAAAAAATCAAAAGTTAGCAAAAAAAGCCATTTAATAATAACTATAAAAAGTCAAAGTTGCATCCAACGTATCGGTGCCAATATGCACCTTTTTGCTATATTTAGTTTTTTTCCTATTTTTTGGTGTGCTTGGCTCCTTTTTGTTGATGATTGTTACTCCTTCACCGGACTATTTGTCTTAGGCTGGGGCCGCACGCTTAGCGAACAGACGGCCTTAAGGCAGTGTTCGCGTCCATGCGGCGTGCGGGTGCGTGGATGCAAGAGGGGGTGGGCGTTGTGCAAGAAATCAGTTGAAACTGATTTCTTGGCGCGACAGGATGGTCACGTGAGCGGTTCGCCCAATGAGGACGGACCAGCTCCGTGACGCCATAGGCACGCCCCCAGAGCACACACCCCCACGGCCCAGCACGGCCTGTCGACCATGCCCAGGGAAAGCACCCGCTTTCCCACAGCCTCCGCGCAGGCGAAGGCACCATGGCCCAGGCCTTAGCTCCCATTTTGTAATTTCCTTTTACCTTAGACCGCTTGCAGGGCATCCCAAGTGGATTGACCTGATTCCCCCGCTTTTATTTCCAAAACATTCCTAAAATACACTTTTTCCTTACCACACAATCCACCAAAATTCTAATTCGTGCATTTTTAACATCCTGACTGGAATACTGTCAGTCTCCCCCACCTCCTCCAGTCCTTTGTAAATGCAACTGCCAGGTTCGTCTACCTCACCAACGGTTCTATCTCTGCAGCTTCACTGTGCAAATCCCTACCCCGGCTACCCATACCTATCAAAATCAAGGTTTTGGTTCTCGCCTACAAAACTCTTCATGACACAGCCCCTCACTCTATTTCCAATCTAATCCTTACGTATGCTCCAACACGCAGTCTCAGCTCGGCTCATAACCAATAGATCTCCTCCTTCCTCATTACTTCCTGTCATTCCTACCTTCTTTAGGGATGGACTCCAGCTGTGGAACTCTTTACCCTGCACCGTCAGACTATCTACCACCATTCACTCTTTCAAAAGTTCCCTCACAAACCACCTTTTTAAAGAGGTCTACTCAGCATCTTCCTGACATGGTTACTGTAATATCAAGCCAAGGATACCACATCCTATCCTTTTGGCATTACTCTTTTTATTCCTTTTAGATTGTAAGCTTCTCAGAGCAGGGTCCTCATTACTTGTTGTTTAATATTTTTTTTAAATGACTGTATCGTATGTTTTGTTCTTGTCTTTACCCCCACATGTAGATCTGCGTCGCCCCAAAGACGGATGCCTGATGGGGTTCCGCAAGAGCTGCACCCATCTGCACAGGACCAGCGTGCTAAGGGTTAACATTTGCTTGTACTATATGGAATATCAACCCCACCCACAGGAATGTTAATGAGCCAAGAGGACAAAGGACTTTGATTTCATAGCTGCATTCAATCTGAACCCCTTCAGTGTACATCTGCGTCACCCCAAAGGCGTACGCCTGATGGTTTGCCCAAGAGCTGCTCCCCTCTGCACAGGACCAGCGTGCTAAGGGTTGACATTTGCTTGTACTATGTGGAACGTCAACCCCACCCACAGGAATGTTAATGAGCCAAGAGGACAAAGGACTTTGAATTCACCGCTCTTACAGAGAAATTGTCCTCCAGGACGCTGTTCTTCACTATTCAGTGCTCGGTGCAATATATGAATAAAGATAAAGAAAAAAAAAAACAGTGCATAGTATCATACAGTGCAAATTCAATTCAATAACAATTATGCGGATACATTCCCAAACCGTTATGAAGGGAATAAACAGTAGATGACTGATATAGATTTAGCAATTACTGGTGGTTACACCTTTTAACCAGAAATAAACCGTTGATGTTTGGTTTATGGGGTACATCCTTTGTGCAAAGGGTTTTACTTGCCACCTTAACCCTTCATGCTATGCTCCTTAATACACAAAGAGTGATCCTGTAGTAATCAAACTCACAATGCATTAATGATCTTTACTTGAAGTCACATATTGGAGGTAAGTGGATAGAGTTCTATGGAAGTTGTCTCAATAGTGATTCATGAAAATAAATGGGTGAACATTACAACATCCTATTTTGTGTGCCTGGGTGCATTTCCTGGTTGAACTGCTTGGTAAAGACATTCGGGGACCTGTAGACTAAAGCAATGGAGAAGAGACTGCGGGTGCACGATGCAGAATTCCCAGCTGCATTCAATCTGAACCCCTTCAGTCTACATCTCTGTCGCCCCAAAGGCAGACAGCCTTTGGCGCAGCCGATCGGCAGCCAAAGGGTGTGAGCTTTTTACTGCTGTTCGCTGATGTTTAGTGATGTTAAAGCTTCTCTGTTTCAATCTGAAACTCCCCAGCCTGTTATCCCCTGTACCCAATTTTCCAAATCTATCTGTCCATGACATGTCTGTGAATTGACTGTATAACCTCTGTTCTTTTAATCTAACCCTGTACTGTTATAACTCTGTGCCCAGTACATACTTGAAAACGAGAGGTAACTCTCAATGTATTACTTCCTGGTTAAAACATTTTTTATAAATAAATAAACATTGTACTGTGCTCTTTAAAATGTTTGTCCCATATAAATATAACCCCCTTTTTGGGGACTACTAGATTCTGTAAGGGGTTAAATGCCTTAAAGGGTTAACTGTGTGTTTACTCCCCTCCCTTGCCCACCATGTGATTTATGATGACAATGTAGAGGGGTATATATAGCTGCCATTTATATTCTAGAAGCAGGTTCTGACTTGGGTCCTCAGTGTGAGTCCTGTAAATAGGTTTGTGTGTATAGCCATGTGTATTAAGCTGTGTCCTATTACTGTTAGTTTTCAGTTAAGAACGTGCCCTTTAAGATAGCATCTCTTAGAGAAATGGGATCCTTAAACTGTGGAAGAGGGAGGCCACTTGTCCAGGTCTCATAGGGTTGCCCCTACTACAGCACTGTCCTCACCGGATTGCAGACACTGCAGCTCATAGTCATATAGAACCTTCCCCTCCAGCGGGTTCTCACCGCATCATATCCTCCCTGCAATCTGTCCCCGCTATATCCTTTATAATGGGCCCTCAAGTTAGGTACCTCCCCAGCAGAGGAGGGGTAGTTACCAGGGGAGGAAGTCCAGAATACTATTGTTTGCACAAGTTCTGTCCAGATGCAACGTATAAAGCACCTTTTTGTTTTATAAAAGTTCCTGGCGCCCCTCTTTTCCTATCTGCTTATTCAGGCCCACCCAGCACCTACCCAACACCCTGCAAAGGCCTGAGAGACCGCACACTGCCATTGTACATAACCAGTTTGATCTGACCTCCTTTAGAGCCGGGTGTGATGATATGGGGTAAATATGGCTGCTGTTAATAAAGGTTAAGTCTGCCATTATCCCTACCTGTCAATAATACATTGGTATAGTATTATGTGTTATGTATATTTGTATGTATTTTACTTGGTTCCAGCACCTCAGGAATCAGGGGTTAATGTGCTGCAGGAGAAATGTTGCAGAAGTTGGCTGTGACCTTCTCCTGTAACAGTTTATGTTGCAACTGTTATGTTGCAGTCCTACCCACCCATTAGGACCTGGGCATGTAGCCAGCACTTGGCCCTGAATGTTGCAATATGGTGGGCTAGGGGTATAAACATGTGGGGAGGGAGACCCCTAGTTAGTTGTTTTTTCAGCTTATTTTAGGCCTCGTTCAGGGTGCCAGAGGCAGGAGTTGGAGGGCGGGCGTTTGCGAGGGCGGGCGGCAGTCTGCTGGGCGATGTGTGCACATCCTCCCAGCAGACTTTTTCAAGAGTTGAGGCGGGGCTACAGACCTCAGCTTAGGGATCGAAGTTGCTGTCTTGAAATCATTCTCAAGAATGATTTCATTGGCTGCCGAGGTACCAGTAACGCTGCTGCAGCTTCAAAAAACAACTTGGGTTGTTTATTGAAACTGTAGCCAGCGTCAACTCCGTACTTCGGAGACAGGGCAGCTGCTACCCTGACAACCAATATTCAATTTGAATACATTGTGTCCCACGGCAGCTCGCACGTAAGCACGCCCTCCCGCCGAAGCCAGCACCCTGAACGAGGCCTTAGGCCTCGTTCAAGGTGCTGGCTTCGGCGGGCGGGCGTGCTGACGTGCTTGCTGCCGTGAGCAACAAAGTATTCAATTTGAATACTTGTTGTCAGGGTAGCTACTGCCCTGCCTCCGAAGCCAGGAGTTGCCGCTGACGACAGCTTCAGTAAACGAAAATTTCGTTTCTTGGAGCTGAAGCAGCGTCACAGGGACCAAGGCAGCCAATTAAATCATTCTTCAGAATGATTTCAAGGCTGCAACACCTCATCCCTGCTCTCTGTCTGTGACCGAGAGGATTAGCATGTGACGTCAAAGACACGCCCACTGAACGACAGAACGCTGGGGCTGTCGGCAGGGGATGATCGGACGTCTCCTACACAAGCAACTCGCGGACGCGCGCCCTCCATATCCCAAAGCAGGCACCCTGAACGAGCCCTTAGCTGTAGCTCTGGCTCTAGTTCTGATTTCAGGTGCAGGTAAAAAGCTCCAGTGCTGGTCTCAGGCCTGACAAGTAGGCCCTGTACAGGAAGCAGAACAGGGGAAACCTATGCAAGAAGGTCCCTGCAACTAGGCCTGCAGGGTATCCCCAGTTTCCCAAGTTAAGTATGTGTGTTGTCTGTGTATTTTTACTGTTGTGGATACACTTTTCCAATAAATTCATTTTATAAACTCTCATGTCTCTATCTGGTGATATTGATCGTTGGTATTAGTCCTGGTCTCCTGTGACACCAGGTAAGGAGGGCGTCATGATAATATCATGAAATATTATGTATTTTAATCAATCTGGTGTTTCAGGGGCTAATTGTGAGGAATCCGCTCCTGGGTTTGGCTGGAACCCATCCTTCAGGAGCTTGGCAGGTTCCAGACAAACTTTTCCTTGCTTCTGCAATCACCTGCCTCTTGCTGCCTCCCGTGCAGCTCTGGCCTGATTGGCCTCCTGTGCTATTTAGATACTGCTCCGCCCTCAGGAAGTTGCTGGACATAGACTTTGCAATACCAGTTGCAAGTAACTGTGCTTGTCACAGACTCTCTGTTTGGCCTGCTAGGCCTCCTTGTGCCTTGTCTCCTGCTTCTATTCCCCAGCTTCCTAAGGCCTTCCTGCATAGTAGCTCCGGTGCTGCTTTCCTTGTTCCTGGCAGACTCCGCCTTTGCCGTGCTGTAGCGGCTACGCTGGTTCCCCCAGTGTTTCCTGTGGTGTGTCTGCACCCCTGGTTCCTGTGGCCTTCACCCTTCTCTGTTCCTGTTTCCTCCTTCCAGAAACCCTGCCACGCGGAAGCGGCTTCTCTGAACTTTTCCTGCCTTCTCGTGCTGAAGCGTTGGATTCCCAGCACTGTGGCTTCTGGTTCCTGCTTCCTCCAAGTGGAGTTTGTTCCCGTGCTGAAGTCCCTGTACTGAAGCTTCTTGTTCCTGTGACTCCAGTCCTTTCCCTGTCGCGCTGCAGCACCTTCGCTGAAGCGTCTCAACTGAAGTGGCTTCACTCAAGGTTCTTGCCTTCTGCGCTGAAGTAGTTTACGGTTTATGACAGGTCAAAACTCTTCCTGGGTCTATTTAGCGCTTCAAAGAGGACTAAATTGGTGGGTTCTCCTTTATGGTATTGGGGAAATAAAGTTATGAGCGTTTATATATTGAGTCAAAACTTTTTAAACATCAAAAGAGTTATTTTTCCTCTGTCGTAAAACTGTTAACCTAGCAGTTGATTTATGACAGGGGTGGGCTTATGATGTATCAATGGAAAAAGAATGGTGTATATAGGGCTTGCCCTGGAGTTATGAGATCAGAATTCAACAGAGGTGTGTTGTGGACCAAACACGTCAATTTTCATATTTCTATGCCAATGACCTCTGGGGGAAATCCTATGACATGTTTAATCCTGTTATTTTAAGAAACTGTTCTGCATTTACTGTAATGGTATGTTCTTGTAATTATCCTTTTCTGTAATCTGCAGCACTGTATTTTTTATATATTAAACAATTTATTTATAAATAATGCTATGGGGCTCTGAATGAACTGTTGAACACCCTGAAGAGAGTATTTACATTTTCGGACACATTTTGCTACAACAGATTTTAGTCTGTTAAGTGCATCGTTTTTGTATAGTAAACGGACCTGAGTCCCACACTGGCAGATATATGATTTTACATATTTTGCATAATTTCTTGGGTGGTGGAAGTGGATAGACATGATTGCAATTGAGTAAGGGGTTAATATTAACTCATTGAAAGTACCTTGCGCAGGAGAAAGGTGAGTTGGCAAGAGTAGCCGTGTGTATTAACCCTGGTTGCATATCTAAGTCACGTGCTCACTTGTGTACTGTTCGTGATAGATGGTATATGCGGACGGATTGGGGGGAGAGATAGTTCCTTTTGTTGTGAAGGTGAAAAGTGGGACAGCTTGAGAACTGTGTATTAACTCTTGCCCCGTATGTAGGTCACGTGCTTACAGGTGTGTGTGCGTGACAGAGGGTTACATAAATAAAAGAGGGGCCTTTAATATTGCATCACAATGAAGCAGAGGCATTTCTTAAAATGAAAGATGCAGCGGCCATTATTTTAACAAATCACGCGGTGTATACCTCGGAATACCACGTCATGGCGCGGGATTGCTCCCAACCGTACCGCCTTAAGACGCGAGTGCAGAAAATGGCATTTTAGTGTTGTGGCTTTTAAACACCTGATATTGGCACAGTACTGTACACATAATTTATTATGTTGCATTTAATTGCACACAATCCATGAAATTCAAACAAAGCAACCGCGATAAACACGTGTGCCTGGGGCGATTGGCCACATTCATGCCGCGTGGAATACAGCAGCGCACACAAACGGCGCTGTGATTTCTTAAAATAATAGCCGCTGCATCTGTATATTAATTAAGATTCGTCCTAATCAAGTTTGTAAGGCAGGGAAGTATATGCCTCCTTGCCAAAACATTTTGATGATGAAAAATGAAAACTGCAACAAAAGGTTAAGCCCATTTGTCAAGTCCCTGCTGGCAACATTTGGGTTAAATATCTTTTTTTCTTCAGGTGCACTTGTTACCTATTACACTAGCAGTCCCACATAACAGGGAATGGAAGTTACTTTACACATTTTCTCAATGTAATCTGCTTCTTGATGCTAGGGGGGTAGCTGACCTTCATTAATAAAAGCCTGGCTAGCTGCCCCTAAAAACCATATGTCAAGGGCTGAAGTGTCAGCTCTTGTGTCTAGTTGTGCGCCTTGATGTATTTCCCTGTACCTCTGTTCCCATTTATGGTCCCTTGCAGGAATGTAAGCTAGGAATGCTAGGTATAGTTAGGATCCCTGTTAGGAAATAGCTGCAAGACAGGGACTTTGGGAGCAGGATATTAAGGGTGGATATTTGGGAGCAACTAGGGTTAAAAAGTGTATTAAATGTTGCTGACCGGAGTAGCCGGTAGTACTGTTGTGTTACCCGCAAATAGTTTATGATTTTCAGGTACCCGTCTGTAGATGAAGATGGGGTGTATTATGTAAGTCCCATGCAATGCAAAGTATAAACATGACCTGTTTTGGGGCTTTATCTGTTCCCCTTGCCCCAGGGACATAAAACTTTGGGAGTGTAAGTTTTTTAGTTGGGATATTTTGTTCGAAATGTATTCCTTTTTGTTTGCAGGAGTTTGGGGGACAAAGTTACCGGAGGTCCAGTAATTCTCCCTGACTTGCAGTCATGATTTGCGGGTATGCGGCGTGAATTACACTAGGGGTCTCCAGTGTCCTCCAGAACCCTGGTTTTCGAGCCCAAGTATCCCAGGCCCATTTCCCTCACAGGTATAAGGTTCCCCAAGGGCTATACTTTATTAAAGTATGCTTTATAATGTTTTATACTGTATGCTCAGGTCTGCCAGTGTTGGCGTCCCGGGCACCGTAATGGCGGAGACTCCCTGTGCGCATGCGCAGAGCCGAGGTCCCGGCACGCATGCGCAGGGCAAGCAGGGTGTCCGGCCTGATGCCTGTGGGCCCGTTTGCCCCCCCCCCAACATGGGGGATGGAGGGGAAACGCCGTTGCGAGCGCCAATTGAGCTTCCCCCGCGCGCGCCTCCTGCCCCAGGCAGCAGGCGCGTATTTGCCGCCAGTCTCGCCCCCCCAAAAGCCCAACAACCCCCCCCCCGAGCCCCCAAGCCTACCTCCCGCCCTGGGCAGGAGCCACAGGGATATCGGGGGCAGGGGGAAGCATCTGGCAGGCAAGGAAGCAGCACCCACCCGGTCAAGGTCAGTCACCCACCCACTCACCCAGTCCCCCACCCACTCAGTAACTCAGTCACCCTCCCAGTGTCTCACTCACCCAGTCACTCAGTCACACACCCACCCAGGCAGGCAGTCAGTCAGTCAGTCAGTCAGTCAGTCACCTGTCTTTTGTTGAAAATATAAAAATAAACAGATTGCATTGTAATGGTTTTTTTCCATATTACAATAAGAAGAAAACAGGTAAGTAAAAGTTGCGCGCTAAAAAATATTTTTCCGTGGTAGGTGCGCTATGGGTTCGGGGGGTGGGGGGAGAGGCCCTGCTCCTTTTATTTGTCCTGGGCCCCATGATTCCTGTTGGCGGCCCTGCTGAGAGGTTGGGAAGCTTGTAACATTTCAACTACTTGTGGGTCCAGTAAAAAGGTATCATACCACCTACTCCCTCTGCCTCTTTGTTACTACATAACATTTTAAATATTTAAAAACACTTCCAATGGTCTGATAAAAAAGAAGAAAGTACCAATGAACGTGTCCCATAAACACATTGCATTTGCATCCAACAGTTCACCATGGTCCTAGCTGGCACAACACCCCCTGTACAGCTTCCAAGTGAAGTCCTCCCTCCCTGAAGAAGGAGCTATGCTGAGATAGACAGACCTTCTTTCCCACCCTGATCTCTGACTCTTTCATCCTCTTTCTGCCCATACATGTGTTTCTGTTTTGTATAGCACACTGCCGGGCCGGCTCCTGGTGGCTGTTTGTCTGCAGGGGGAGGGGGCCTGACACAGACAGACAGTCACTCGGATCCATACTGTCTCCGGTTTTCAGTCCCCAGGTAACTGATCTGCACCCACCCATAATATTATGTTTGCGGGTGGGGAGGTTTGATGTGGTTTGGGGAGGAGGAGGAGGTTAAGGTAGAGTTGCACATAAAAGTGATTGCAAGACGTGATGGATTAAAAGGAGAGGGGAGTGGAATAAGGGGAAGTGAAGGCGGATCCACGTGGTGCCATAGGAGACAGACAGAGATCCTATTGTTCCCAATCAATTAAACAGGCAGGCAGAAGCAGCAGCTCCTTGACAAAGGGGTAACATTTTACACCCCTCCTTTGGATTTTGGGACACTTTGGTAAATAACTTTTTTTTGTTTTGTTTTCCCCTTTTATATTAATCTGGGGGCAGGTAACGGGTTTGGGTTATTTGGGGGCATTTTTATGTCTTTAAGGGGGCAGTGCTGGGCAGCCTCAGGGGTCAGGGGCCTAACAAAGAAAAGGCTGATTGAAGGGAAAATGCAGCTTGCCAAAATGAATATTCTAAGGGGTTCCTGTTTTTAGAGTATCTTTTATATTTTGATCTAAATGTAATATAAGAATTGTGTGTGTGTGTATATTTTTTTTTAAATGACTAAACAAAGATTTCATGTGAAAATATATATACAAAAATATATATATATATATATATATATATATATATATATATATATATATATATATATATAATTATACACGTGTATATATTCACATGAAATCTTTTGGTCATTTTAAAATTTAAATTAAACTTGTGTTTTTAAATGCATGTTTTGTTTAGAAAATTGGGAATGGATAAAGTCTCTTAATTATGCTCAGATGATATAAAACAATTAGGGGTTGGTGGTTTCTGGGGTGTTTTGGCGGAGTGTGGTTTTGAGGGGTGATGTTTGGGTTGCCCTGGTTTTTTTTTAAGTGGATATAATTGGTGTTTTTAGGGGAAGAGTCGTTTAAGTGTAAATGTATAGGGGGGTGGATGTGTAAGGTTATAGGATTTAATTTTTATAGTGGAAGAGGGATCATGTATACATGAATATATGGTTTTGGGAGAGTATGTATAGGGTTTTATTTTTATAGTGGAAGAGAGATCATGTATACATGTTTATGGGGTTGGGAGAGCATGTATAGGGTTTTATTTTTATAGTGGAAGAGGGATAATGTATACATGTTAATAAGTAATACATAATACATAATAAGCTGCTGTATCTCACACTTCTTGCAGCCTGCCTCTTACTTTTTGTGTGCCTCTGTTTATTTCATTTGCATCTATCTGCTTCTGATTTATTCCGTTTCCTTTCTTACTATTTCTTTTACACTTTATTTTCTTAGGTTTTGGGGTAATTTCCCGGGGTTTGCGCTTTCTTTCTTTGTATACCTTTTCTGCCTTCTCTTCATACACAGCAGTTTTTCTTCCCCCCCCCCTTTAGTTCTTTTGCCCCCCTTAGTTCTTTTGACTATGAAACTGTTTCATGCTGTGGGTTTTAATATCGTCTCTAGTGAGGTTTCAACCGGAATTTGGTTATCATGCCGAGAAAGAAGGTGACCCAGAGCTCCGGTCCCGGCAACGGAGCGGCCCGGCCTGGTGGCAGGAAGAAAGCCGCGGCGTCGGGTAAGAAGAGAAACCGCGATGAGTTCAGCAGCGACGAAGACGATCTGGACGGGAGCCCGGGGTCTGACGGGGGATTCCAGGCCCAAAACCACAAGCGAGGCGCCGGCAAGGGGGCCGGCAAAGGACCAGCTGCCGTGGTTGTCAATGAGCCCGAGCACAGCAAGGAAAAAATTGTAAGCCATGGAGAAGAATAAACAGCGCTGAATATGTTGCCATTGATACAGGACTCATAAGTAATCCTGACATTGGTAATTCATCCTGTGTGATGCAGCAATATTGGTGCGCTCCATGTATTACAACATCTATTTTAAAATACAATTTTTTTTAACTAAATTGCATCACCTGTTGCCTAATCCATTTAAATTGACAAAACTACTTCAAGATAGCAGAATAGTTCTGTGTGTGGTGTTGTGAGGTCTCATTAAATGCACCATAATATTACTTATATTTGACTTGAGAACTTTTTTAGGCTTTGTTTTTGATAAAGAATTTATCAAGAAATTGATAATTGATAATTGGTGATTTTTTTTTTTTTTAATGTATTTTTTGTTAATTTGGTTAACCTGACAGAAGCCAATAAATTGCATTAACTTTGTGTGGCAATTCTATGATGTAGCAAGTGCTTCATCTAAAGTGTGGGCAACCTACATAGAATAATGGGTCTTGAATGGTCATAATTGGGTGATTTAGATGGGCAATTTTCTGAATCTATATGATTCAAACTGTATACTGCATCTTCTCCTGAGGCTTTTCAAATGGCAAGAATAACTACCTTTAATCTGGTTCTCTAGTTGCTGATAATAGTTTGGTTACCCCAAATTGACTTCTATAGTTGGTGCTTGACATACGATCCGTAGAACGGCTTATCCGCCGCTCACCGCCGCGGATTAACATGGATTCACAATCCGGTGGTCCGCTATCCGACGGCGGTTTGCGGGAGGGTTTCTGAAGGATAACCGAGGACTGCTTGTATATGCTTCTGAAGGTCTAATAATTGTGTGAAATAATCATTCCTGTTGTGCAGCTATAAGCAGCTCCAGATATTTAATATCTATGCTTTCACTTAACTGCATCTCTCGTATGTATTGTCTTAACTGAGGCATTAGTTTTGTAAGCCGTCACAGATAATGTTACACATGATTTATATTCACAAGCGTTGTGACTAAAGACCCAACACTATTGCGCTGATTCCATATGTGACTATCGTCTCTTTTCGTCCGAAATTCCACACTGAAGTCCATGAAGGTTATGTATGCTTCCTGTTAGTTTTACCAAGGGCTAAATCCTATCTTGCAGAAACTTGAAGGCTCCAAGGCCAAAGGCCAACTTCTAGTGTTTGGAGCGACCAACTGGGACTTGATTGGACGTAAAGAAGTGCCTAAACAGCAAGGTACACTTTCCTTTATTATAGCAATGCACCGCGACTGAGGTTCGAGCGTCTTATTCTGATCTTATGTCCATCTGGTACCAAACTCTGAACTTTCATGGTTTGCTCCGGTACTGATGCTAAGCTCAGAGTTTCAGATCACTCGTGAGGGGAAATTGGCTGTAAGCTCCCTAACTTACTGTATTCTAGTATATAGTAACGATAACGTATATGCTTATCATTTTTTTGGGTATTCATGAGTACACCCACTATTCTGGTTTGGTCATAAGGCCTTGACTAAAGGAAAATAATTGTGTTGGGCATTTTTAAACTTGGTTAATTAAGCTAATTTTTCGTTTGTTTGTCCCACATCCTCCTCCGAGGAAATTTTATATAACTTTGACTAATTCACTTCTTGTTTGTCTGCAAATATGGATTGCTGGTTTCAGTTATTATGTCGCCACATGATCCAGGGATGAGGCTTTTGCATCTCTTCTGTAATTGGTTTCATTTCACTATATGACTTCCTCTTGTTTTTATTCTGTTTCCTTCAGCTGCTTACCGCCACTTGGGTCAGAACCTTTTGGGGCCGCATAGGTATGGCTGTCTGTCGGGCATACATGTCCGAAGTGTGGCCTCCGGACCGTGTGCCGCACACAGCGTGCTCATTACCACCGAGGGGAAGATCTGGAGCTGGGGTATGTGACAGAAGCATCATCCTCTAGTATTAATAGCTCTGCAGCATACTGGAAGTACCTATACGTTTAATGAAGGCCGTTATACGAAGAGGATTCTTTAACTGTTGTATGCTAACCGTGAGACGTTGGGGCAGTGACTTTTCAACAGGGGTTCCTAGGAACTGTATAACTTTGCAGTGATGACTTCTTGTCATACGAGAGCCTGCCTTGATCATGCACTGAATATTATTATTATTGGGAAAGACTGACAGTGATGCGGTTATGTCTTTTCTTGGTACTTTACCGACCGTTGTTCCTTTTCGGGGTATTTTCCAGGACGCGATGACAAGGGGCAGCTAGGACATGGAGACACCAAGCGGGTGGATGCCCCTAAACTCATTGAGAGTCTGAAGGCGGAGGTGTTTGTGCATGCGGCATGTGGACGGAACCACACACTTGCCCTGACGGGTAAGTG
Organism: Ascaphus truei; assembly: GCF_040206685.1. Lineage (NCBI taxonomy): Eukaryota > Metazoa > Chordata > Amphibia > Anura > Ascaphidae > Ascaphus > Ascaphus truei. The sequence goes on along the minus strand of NC_134488.1, from coordinate 116,766,839 downwards.
TTTGAGAGCAGGTCCTTTCCAGGGTGACCTCTTTGGATGTGGTTGGAAGTTGTCTGCGGTGTTATACCTCATACCTTTTACCTTTCTTCTCATCTTTCCAGAGACTGGATCAGTTTATGGTTTCGGAGAGAACAAGATGGGTCAGCTTGGTCTGGGAAACAAGACTGATGCTGTGCCAAGTCCTACACAGGTAATGTCCATCCCTTCACCATCCTCTCTACGTATCTCCCCCCCCCCAGTTACTTCCTCGGTGACCGGACTTGTTTGTTTTTCCTTAGATCCTGTATAATGGACAGCCCATCACCAAGGTGGCCTGCGGGGCTGAATTCAGCATAATTATGGATTGCAAGGGGAACATATATTCTTTTGGCTGCCCGGAATATGGACAACTGGGTATGAACTATTTCTGCACTGCACAGTAGCCAGACACCTTCTATCCTAATCCCATGCTAGCCTTTCTAGTGTTTGAAAAGTTTAATATCTCATCCAGGTTGTAAAGGTCTTGAAACAATGATCTGTTTCATGGTAATATAACTAACTAGATATGGCTATTGTGTATTTTGCTAGTTGAAGTGCTTAAATATTACTATAATTATCTGCAATGTTAGTTGATACATAATGAACTTTAACCCCCCCCCCCCCCCCTGAAATACTTTGTGTATTCTAATATACATTTTTGTGGACTGCTTTTATTAGTGCACAAATCACACCAGCATTTCTTCCTTCGGTTAATCTCCATATGGCCCTTTGGGAAAGCAGTATGCGTTGTATATTCTGGGGTTGTTGCGCTGGTGTGAGATGGACACTTGGACCTACATCTGAAAAGTTGTAACTTTATAAGCATGGAGGTGCCACATTAACCGTTTTTCCCTTTCTTCGAAGCTTTGTATGTGCGAGTCTCTCTTTGTTCTGCATCGTAACATTTGGTTTGTTTTCTTTCTTACACCTGCAGGGCACAACTCTGACGGAAAGTTCATTGCTCGTGCGCAGCGCATCGAGTACGACTGCGAGCTGATAGCACGCCGAGTCGGCATATTTATAGAGAAAACCAAGGACGGGCAGATTCTGCCTGTGACTAATGTGGTTGTGAGAGATATTGCTTGTGGTGTCAATCACTCGGTAAGGCCCCAGTCTTGTCACCACTCCTTCCAAGCCCCTAACTTACAGGTTTGAAGTCTAGAACACAAAGTATCGAGGCCGAGGCAAAGGCTTGCTTATAAAGGATGTAATAGGCCATTGTAGACAAGCTTTTGTCTGCGCTGAGCAGCCTCTATTTGACAAAAGCTGCTCTGTTTGGCCAAAACGCCAGTCCACAATCGCTTAATAATTTTTAAGCAAGTCTGTGTACTCTTTGCTTCTATACTTTATCTGCATCTTGAGGACCATATACAATGGCCGCCGACAGCCACGTCAATTACACCTCTCTCTACGTCTATTCTAAGAGGCAGCACTCCACTCTGGTAGTCCATAAGCTAATTGGAAAATGAGTGCAACATTTTACTTCGATTTTAAGAGTTAACGTGGATGATTTGATTTAATGAGTATTTTTTTTAAAAAAAATTGTAAAATGGAGCGCTCCAAATAAAGAGAAATAAATATGGAAGAAAATATAAGAAAGATGCAAATATGTCTGCACCTGACCACGGGGTCACTCCCCCACAATGTTGTGCAGTCCAGGGAGGGTTCTGCCACTATTAGGCTGTGTTTTGTGTGTTTTGTGTGTTTTGCATTAGTTTATTTATTTGTACTTTGTGCACTTTATTTTATTGAGGGGGGGGGGGGGTTGATACTTTGTGTAGTATGGTTTAATAAAACAACTCCCCATCTGCCTCCTGGGTGAAGATTGCACATCATATCAGTATAGAATGCCAAAGCTTTATACATCTTTTATTTGTATTCACATTTGGCTCAATTTTGATCTCCTTGTGTTAAGTCTTGTATGTGTTCTTTAGCCCTGGGGTCCTCAACTCCAGTGCTCAAGTGCCTCTCCCCCCTCCCCCCTTTTAGCACAGGTGGCTCAGTCTGGGGGGGCTTGAGCACTGGAGTTGAGCACCGCTGGTCTAGCCTAAAGTGAGAGCCAATGTTGTGTAAGTGACATTGACACCATCTCTCGTGTCTCAGGAACGTGACCCGGTTCTGTACGGTGCAATGCTTTGCTGCCCTCTAGCAGGAAAACACTGAATTGGCAGTTCTGTTTTCATGTAAAGAATAGTGGTGCAGGAGGGGTGTATCACTGCACAGTATTGCCACGCCTCTCCAGCAGCAGTAAGCTGATTGATTTTGGACTTGAGGGACAGTATGCTAAATAGCTTCTCCTTTCGCGCAGCTGGTGCTAGACTCTCAGAAGCGCGTGTTCTCCTGGGGGTTCGGAGGGTATGGCCGGCTGGGACACGCTGAGCAGAAGGATGAGATGGTGCCACGTCTGGTAAAACTTTTCGACTTCCCAGGCCGTGGAGCTGCCCAGATCTACGCTGGAGCCACCTGCTCTTTTGCGGTCAGCGAGATGGGTGAGTGCTGTGTGGGAATGGTGGTAGAAGTTGTCATTTGGGGTGCCACCTGCCTTTCTTTAGCGGTCTGTGCGCAGTCATGCGAACTGTTGGGATCTCAACACAGCACTTAAAAAGGATATGTGTTTGACTGTACATCTGGTTTATTTCTAGGCGGATTGTTCTTCTGGGGCGCCACGAACACGTCCCGTGATTCCACCATGTATCCGAAAGCTGTGCAGGATCTGTGTGGGTGGAAAGTGAGAAACTTGGCCTGCGGGTGAGTGTGTCCAGGGGAGGCTTCAGCACTGACCATTTTATGGCAGGGCTGTCAAACATGCGGGTCGGGTCGCTTCTGTCTGGCCTACAGACCAATATTGATGGTACCGGGACAGAAGAGCTGGTGTGGGCGAGGAACCTGTGCTACCGCCTCCATGCTGCTCCCACACCAGCCTTCAGCAGGAGCTCTCACGAGGCTTGCCAGGCCAATAGCTGTGTCTTATTGGCATTTGTGCGTGATCCTGCTGCAGTCAGGTGCGGGGGAGCAGCATGGAAGAGGCAGTACAGGCTTTCCAGGAGATTTATTGATTTAGGTATACCGTCATTTGTGCCAGTTTTCAACCATAACCCTTTAGTAGTGGAGTCCTTCTAATATACATCGATAAAATCAGTAGGAACACCAAAATATATAATTTATCTGGAACTTTGCACCATTTATCTATGACATTTTTAGCAGTGCCATACAAAGGAAGTGAAGACCATAAAAAGTCTTTACAAATGAATATGAATGAACGCCAGATAACATAACCGGTTCAGGTCCCTGCTCTGAGAAACTTATATTCTAACTTACTTGGCTACCGCAGTGCTCTGGTAACAGTCGCCGGCTGCATGAAGCCGGGTACCAAGTTATTGAACGGGTCAGCGCCAGCATTGTACTTCCCAGTGACTGTGTGTAAAATGGTATTTATGACTAAAGTTATCCCTACAAAATGTCTAAATATAAATAAATATTTTGCTAATCCTTATGCTTTCAAATATATGTACAGGACTGCGCTATATTATTGGACTGTATTATTTCCCCCCCCCCAGGAAGAGCAGTACCCTAGTGGCAGCCGATGAAAGCACAATCAGCTGGGGGCCCTCCCCGACATATGGCGAGCTGGTAAGTGTGGTCAGGCACGTGTGCAAGACTTTCAGAGACGGGCGCTATACATACACTACAGTGTCAGCATAACGTAAAATATACGGTTTAATTTCCATGGTTTTATTTTCTATTTAACCACTTGCTCCATTTTTTTTCCATCCTGGTCACTTACTGACATGTGGAACTGTTATAACTTCCCATTTGTCCTTTTGTAAGTATATTTTTGTATCTGGTGGCGATGTATGCAGCACTTTACAAAAAAAAGGCAATACAGAGAATATTGTATTCTAATACAAATAATTGCAACAAACAACAAATGAGACCGCGGCAAAGGAAATTTCTGCCCCAGGGTGATTACAATCTAAATGTTGCAATATTATTATTTTAGCACTATTGTGATTATTCTAATAACTCACACACGGGTTCAGCGGTAACAGAACATGCACATGATAACAATAATGAATTTATTGTGATAAATGCCCAGTAAAAAAACGAAATCGAAAAATGTTTTTTTTTTTTTTTTAAACATAGGATGAATGCAGGGGGTCTGCGGAGCGGAACCCCATTCATTTCAGTTCTGGGGACCCCCTGCTTCACGAGAAACCTCTGTAAGGGAAGCTGCTCCGCTACCAGCGTTCATATGGCCGAGTCTCGAAACTCGTGGGCCAATAGGAAGCTGAACCTGACTTCACAGCTCCCTATTGGCCAGCTTTTAAGAGGGAGGTTACCAGCAGGATTCCTGTGCGCGCGGTATACATGCTGCAGCTTTGTCGTAGAGCTCCGGCCGGCTCCAGTCCCCCACCCCCCGAAGAGTTACCAGCCATTTTTATCATGGCAATACCACAATCATACTGATATATTTTCCAAACATAGGTCGCTCTACATCATTTCAATTCTTACCATGGGTACCAGCTCCCAAAAATCCCTTGATGAAAAATGTTGTTTGCTGTGCTTTTTGGGGTTTATTAATTTGGAACAAAAATTACATGGTTGTTTATCGTAGCTTTTTTGTGACACTTCAAACATGCTGAAGGTGTCCCAAAGGCTGGGTGCGATGTCACAGAATGTAGCTAAGTGAAACTGAACCGTTGGCAGGTGGTTGTGAATAATTTGGTCATTTTGTCAACTCAGGGCTACGGGGACAACAAGCCAAAATCCTCCACTACAGCACAGGAAGTGAAGACTCTGGACGGCATCTACTCTGAGCATGTGAGTGTTCAGGATACGCGCGTGGTCTGCCTGTTGGTGTTGCTTCACGTAACCATGCTCTGAGGAGTTTGCACTGGACTAACAGCTTGCTTTTCTCTCCTTCCTCAGGTTGCAATGGGATATGCGCACTCTCTAGTGGTTGCACGTGATGAAACCGAGCAAGACACAGAAAAGCTAAAAAAACTCCCAGAATACAATCCGCGCACCCTCTGAGAGGAAGACGGGGGGCCAAGATGCAGCGGGGATGCAATACTCCAGCCGCTCCTCTCCCATCCCTAGTGACCCCTCTCAGTGCTGCCTACCACATACTGTGGCTCCTTTTTAGCACTAAAAGGGTTAAGGCAGCTGCAACTCCAAGGGTACTGGGACGCTGCTCCTGTTACATTCCTCTCCGATTTTGCCCTCTCGGCTCTCATTTCTCCAAGAAAAGAATGATTCTTTTGCTTCTTGGCCCCTAAAACCGTTTTCCATTTTCACATTTCAGTGGAGATACGTGCGTCTGATCGGAAGACGGGGGGGGGGAAAAAACCTTTAGCGCAAGTTTGCATGGGAGAAATAAATAAATGAATGGACCTGATGCCATGGAGCTAGACTGGTAACTTCCTCCAACATCTGCTGCTTGTACAAGCTACTCTTGCATCTGCCAAGCCCCTTGGTATTTAAGATCCCTACGGAGTCTTCTCTTCACCTGTAATGGGGCAGGCAGTAGGTGGCGGTGTTACAACCCAGTCCTGCCAAAAAAAACAAAAAGCAGAAACCTGTTACAGAGTTGGGTTCCAAATAATGTTTTGTTTTGTACGGAACCGGTGCCTTGTGAATGAGTGTTACTGAACAGTGTGTCCGGACCTTCCATTCCAGCAGTGCTGCACTCGCGGTGCCTTTCCATTACGGTCCGGTGTTCTGTGTGCGCACACGGTGCTCTTACATTCCGACAGCCTGTTGCCAGCCTTGTTGTTACATAGCCGTTATTCAGCTTGTTTTTCTGTTTTATCTTTTTAGTTATTGTTGGGAGAAAAAAAAAAAATGAAGTGTGAAATTTAAAAGAGAAAATAATCCTGCTTGCTCAGAGAGGTGATATTCTGCGCCATTCATTCATCACTCCTTATAACATGTCAGCCACATGGTCTTTTGGAAAGGACTTGTAAGCCAGGCGTATGTCATTCAGTGGCTGGTAACTGTTTCTTATTGCGTACATGATGCTTTAAAGCTGCAATTGACTAGGGAGACGCCCCTTGCCAGCCATGCACACGTGAGTGATGCATTGTAGTGTCTGTACAATCAAATTGTTTTCTGGTTGAGCCCTGAAGCAGACTTTTGCCAGGTTAGTCATATATACTTTGTGGTTACAGCCCACATTTGTCCTCTGCCCCACCGGTAATACATCTCTCACTGCAGTAGGTAGTTTGCGCATTGTTTTTAGAAGGAGCGAGTCCTGTAATTACAGGAAATGCAGAACCATAGAGATCTATGGTCTATTTTGGGCGAAGGTTCTTAAAATAGGAGACTGCGGAGGTGTGGAAATGCGTGGTCATAACTGGCATTGCTTTATATTCTAGCACGCTAACTTCCATGCTACGCACCCACAACTGCTTCTGCAGGTTCCTCTAGTGTAGGAGAGTCAAACTCCGTCCTCAACGGTTACCGACAGGCCAGGTTTTATGGCTATCCCTGCTTCAGCACAGGTGGCTCAATCAGTGGTTCTGCCTGTGCTGAAGCAAGGATAGCCATAAAACCTGGCCTGTTGGTCACCCTAGAAGATGGAGTTTTGACACCCCTTCTTTGGGTTAACCCTTTCACTGCTGGCCTTTTCCAGTAATTCATCTCCAGCAATGAAGAGGTTAAGTGTGGAAGATATTCCCCTCTCTGCCTCCACCCCCATATATATATATATTATTTTTTAACTGCAGATTTTCTGCTTCAGTCTGGGAGAGGTGATCTGGTGCAAGGGGTGTGGAATGATGTGCCCCTGCCGTGGCTGCACTGCGTTCTGACTGGTGGTGGGGGAGGGTCCTACCCCAGCCATGTCTTCCCACGGTGGTCTGGAATCCTTTTTGTGAGGATACAGGGTTTTTGGTTTACTGTTGTATTTTTTTTTTTTTTAATTTTTTTGTTTTTATATTTCTCGCGTACACGGTTTAAATAAAAGACTTCTTTGTGTACACGTTTTTTCTGTGCCCATTTGTTCTGAATCTAGGGGTGTTTGTGTTATTGGGGTCACAGTGGAACAGTGCGGGAACCCTTATGGGCGGTCACCTAGGGCTAAGATGGAACGATGTTTAATGGGGTAAAAGCTATGATGAATGCCTTTGTAATTTTGCTACTTTAAAAAATATATATTGGCCAAAGAGCAAATGGTGGAGGACAACTTGCTAGTGATAAATTTGGTGTTACACACACACACACACACACACCTGTTTATAGGACACTAAAAGTTATATGTTCACCAAGTTTAATAAAGTAATTCACTATTTTGTAAGTTCATGTACTTCTTAAGAATGGGGGGAAAAAAACCAAAACCGATTTCTGTAAGTAACTCCATTGGGAGTTACTCATCTCATTTGTTTGATCACAAGCACGTGTGTGTGTGTGTGTGTGTGTGTGTGTGTGTGTGCGCGCGCGCGCGCGCCCGTGGTATATATTGCTATACATGGGCATTGCAAACGGGTCTCCACTCAAAGAGCTTTAAATCTCATTTTGGTGCACAGGAGTGGGGTTTATGCTGGGCTCACCTGTTGAAAAAGCATTAACCTACTCCTTCAGTGGCCTTTCCATCCAACACCTGCTTATAATATTTAGATATCTCTTAATATACCAAAAAGTAGCCAGCCCCTTTTATGCAATGCAAACAGGACATATTTGCTTCCCAGAGGGAGAAGTAGAACGAGCATAGTAGTGATATCACATTTTAAAGGTATGTAGGGTAACAATTGCCATGCCTTTTTTTTTTTTTTTTTTTCAACTTTATTTTTATTAGTTTTTTGTGCATACACATCATAGCGTACAGAATATTGACAAGTGTTTCAGGTATACACCAAACTTACGGAAACAAATTACGAAGAACAGACGGACATTGGGGGGACCACAGGACAGGACAAAGACCGACTGACAACATCTAGGGACAGGGCAAAAAGGGGAAGGATGGCGGGGAGGGGGGGGGGTAAGGATGGGGGGGGCGGCCTGGGAGAATCGCTGTTCCCTCGTTTCTCAGGAGTCCTGCACCACAACTGCCGTTGCTCTGCTCCAGTCCACCTCACAAAGGAGCCTAAACCCGGTTCACCTCGTTTTTCCGATGATCAATAAATCGGTCCACCGCTATACCTCGGGGGGAGCCCTACTGTCAGATCGTCCCATCAAGCTCCCAGCCCGACATCCAAGGAGAGCCCACCTATCTCTATCAAAGCCATATTGTGGCCTCATTCATCCCCTGAATATCAGTCTGAGCAAGCCATAATGACCACACTTTTTCAAATTTGTCGGCTGAGTCGTTAACTAAACTCGTTAACTTCTCCATTCTGCAAATGAACCAAATTCTGTTTCTGATTTTATCAATAGACGGAATCGCATTCTGATTCCACAGTGCTGCGGTCTCGCACCTCATAGCGGTAGCAAAATGTGCTATCAGCTTGTTACCCGATCTAGATACCTCATTTGTAGGTTTACCTAATAAAAATAGCCACGGGTCCAGCTGGATGTTGAGCCCTAAAAAGATCCTCTGCAGCCAATCTCGGATCTGGGTCCAGACCGGCACTAATCTCGGGCAAGACCACAGCATGTGCACCAGATCCCCCTGTTCCCCGCACTGCCTGGGGCAGAGCGGGGAAGCACCCCGGACGAATTTAGCTAATCTGATTGGGGTGAGATACCACCTTAATAATACCTTATATGAGTTCTCCTTCAATGTCGTGCATATGGAGCTTGAGGCCGCGGCTTTAAACACCGCGGCCCAGTCCTCGTCCTCTAGTTGAGCCTGGAGATCCTCTTCCCATTGTGCCATGAAACGGGGTTTGACTGTCCTGTCTGAGTCAGTATTCACCACCTCTCTGTACAAGGCAGAGATCAGTCCCCGCGTGTCGGCTCCGCGCACGCAGAGCTGTTCGAATTTAGTCAACGGTGGTCTCACCGGGTGTGCGTTATAGAATGCCCGAACCTGGAGGTACCTCATGAAATCAGTGTTAGGTATGTCCGTTTCTGACTGTAATAGTTCAAAAGATTTGATCTTGCCCTTAACCTCCAGGTCCTTCAATCGACTAATCCCTAATTGCCGCCAGCGCGGGAAGCATTTTTCTGCCAGCCCAGGAGCAAAGTCCGGGTTGCCATATAAAGGAGCCATCAGTGTGTGTTTGGAGGTCAAAGAGCAGCTACTTTTAGAAGCCTCCCAGACCGAGAGTGAGTTGCGCACAGAGGACAGAGAAATGAGCACATCCTTCACCCGTGTCCTCGGGTACCAGATCAGGTCCCTGAGCTCCAGTGGGGCGCACACCTCCCTCTCCAGTGCCACCCACCTCCTGAGCCCCGGGTCCCCATGCCACTGCGTGATTTGGCACAATTGTGCCGCTTTATAGTAGGATATGACGCTCGGAACTGCCAGGCCGCCAGCTTCCTTAGCTTTCTGCATAATTTTTACTTTAATCCGTGGTTTTTTATCTTTCCAAATAAATTGAGAAATAGCTTTTTGGAGCCCTGCAATGTCTGCTCTAACCACGGCAACTGGGAGAGTTTGGAACAGATATAGAATTCGGGGAAGGATGTTCATCTTGACACTATAGATCCTCCCCAACCAAGAAATACCATATGCCTTCCACTCCTGTAGCTCTTTTTTGAGAGTCCTCAACAGTTTGGGATAATTTGCCGAATATAAGGAGCTCGTCTTTTTGGTGATCTGCACTCCTAGGTATTTCATGGAGGAGGGGCGCCATCTAAACTCAAAGTTGAGTTCTATCAGCTTCTCCATTTCTCTTGGCATGTAAAGGCTTAGGGCCTCTGATTTAGATTGATTTATTTTGAAACCAGAGATCTGGGCAAAACGCTCTAGAAGCTCGAACAGATTGGGCAACGAGATGAGCGGCTTGGCAAGGGTTAGAATGATATCATCCGCGTACAGAGCCACTTTGTGCTCCTGCGAATGGATCTGTACCCCAGAGATATCAGCGTTGTTCCGAATTTGTGCTGCGAGTGGTTCGATGCATAAGGCGAATAGCAGGGGCGAAAGCGGACATCCCTGTCTCGTACCACTTTGAATTGGGAATAGTTCCGAGGGGAATCCCTGGTGAACCACCCTGGCTGAAGGTGCCGTGTATAATGCCTTAACAGCCTGTTGGAATATGCCTCCAAACCCAAATGCGCCAAGCGTGGACTCCAGGTATGGCCAATCAATCCTGTCAAAGGCCTTTTCCGCATCTAAGCTTAGGGCTATACCCCGAATCTCGTTGGCTCCCATAAAGTCTATTATATCCACTATTCTCCTAGTATTGTCGGCCGCTTGTCTACCTCTAATGAAGCCAACTTGATCCGGGTGGATGAGCCCTGGCAGGATTATATTTAATCTATTGGCCAGTAATTTAGAGTAGATTTTTACATCTGTGTTAATTAATGATATTGGCCGGTAACTTTGGCAGCTAGTGGGATCTTTGTCCTCTTTATGGATTACTGAAATCGACGCCTGGAGCATCTGTCCCGGGAAGGGCTCCCCTGCTAATACTCCATTAAACAGCTGGAGCATGTGCGGAGCCAGAACCCCGATAAATTTTTTATAGTACAGGTTGGAGAACCCATCCGGGCCTGGGGCTTTTGATGCTTTTAAGGTTTTTACTACCGCCTCTAATTCTTCCCTTGTGAAGTCTTTTTGAAGAGCCTCTCGCTCCCTCCTGTTCACTTGTGGCAAGTCTGCATCCGCTAGGAATTTCTGTAGATTACTACTTGTCCTAGCATTGTGTACAACCTTCTCTCCGTTATATAGCTGTGCGTAGAATTTCGCAAACTCCCCTACTATGACTTTAGGGTTTGAGGAACTCTGGCCTCCAGCTGTCTTAATTGATTGAATATTAAAATTTGGTTTCCGATTACGGAGTCTGGTGGCTAGCATAGTGTCCGGTTTATTAGCTTTCTCATAGAACTTCCTCTGTGTCCAACTCATGTCTTTCTCCGCTCGGGAAGTAAGGAGGAGGTTTAGCTGAATTCTAACATCCTTCAACTCCTTCAGAGCGTCATCTCTACCTGTCCGGTTATGTAGAATAGAGAGCTCATGTAACCTGTGATATAGCTGGGATAATTTGGCTTCCTTTTTCTTTTTCCTATTTGCAGCTATCCCGATTAGTACCCCCCGAATCGTGGCCTTATGAGCCTCCCATAACAGTGATTGGGACTCCACACTGCCACTATTTATCCGGAAATAATCTGATATTTCAGACTTCACTTTTTTTTGTATCTCCGGAATTTTAATTATTGATTCATTTAGCTTCCAGTTTGCTCCTGGTCTGGCACTACCAAATTGACTGCATCTCAGCTCTACTGATGCATGGTCCGACCAAGTGATATCATGTATGCTTGTATCGGAAATTTGTGGGACCATTCTGCTCGACACAAAGAAGTGGTCAATCCTACTGTAGCTGTCATGTGGGTGGGAGTAAAAAGAATAACTGCGGTCTCCCTGGTGCTGCTCTCTCCAGATGTCCACCAGGCTAATCTGTTTGAGGCCTCTCAGTAGTGGAATATTCCCCTCTCTCTTATTTGTTTTCTGGGCCGTGGTTCTATCTACACTCGCGTTCATGACTGTGTTAAAGTCGCCACCCAGAACTATTTGGCCCTCGGCCCATAGCTGAAGCTTCTGAAAAAATGCGTTGTAAAAGTCTGATTGACCTTCATTTGGCGCATATATACAGGCTAACGTCATTCTGACCTGCTTATGGATCCCTATCAGAACTAGGTATCTCCCCTTCGGGTCCCTTTTAACCTTTTCAACCTGGAAGGGGGTGTTATTTTGAAACAGTATAGCTACACCTTTCTTTTTCTCCTCCCCTGATGCTAGGAAAAACTTTCGGAAGTTAGAATCGAGGAATTTCGGGTTATTGCGCGAGCTGAAGTGAGTCTCCTGGAGGAAGACCACGTCAGCCCGTCTCCTCTTGAACTCAGTAAAAGCGACTCTTCGCTTGTGGGGACTGTTGAGCCCTTTGGCATTTTGCGAGATAAAAATTACCTCCATTTTATACAGTAGTGTCTGTGTGGTCCTAATATGTAAGCCGGTGTGATCTTACCCCGGGCCCTGGGCATGTTCTGTGCGTGGAATTCGTAGTGCAGACTCCCAGATCGCCTATTCAACCAACCGCCTTTCGGAACCATATCCAAGATCTCTCGGCAGACTTACGTGTTGTAGAGCTGACATCTGTAGGACTCGCCCTGCCTTCCGCCTTTTGGAGCTGGGGTGTGGAAGGGGTGAAACATGAGGGAAGGACACATAAACAAAACACATACATAAACAGAAAGAACCATTGTGGTCCCTTTGGACCTCTGGTTCATTGCCCGGTGGATATCTTCTGCCTCTGGACCCCCCTCCCTCCTGGTCCAGATCCATGGCCCACCGTCTCGGCCATGCCCATCCGGGTCTTTGCCAGGGAAACAGTTCAAGCCCACCTCCCTGGTAACGGCGCCCATGCCTGCAGGTAGAGTGGCCTTCCGCCCCCCTCCCGCCGACACTTCATGATAACCCAAACCTACTTACTATCTTGTAATCTATCCCCAACTTTGTCCCTAACTAGCCCTGATTGCCCTCCCTCCACCCCCCTAACGCCCCCTGTTAAACGAAAACTGAATACCCCGAACATTCTTTGCCCCCCCCTCTCGCCTTATTTAGCCCGCTAATCCCCTTAGCCTGGGTCCCCTCCCTTTTGTATGGGCTCTAATACACCGTTCCTGTGTTTATCCCCCTGCCGGCTGGCTATGTCGCGCCCTCCTCCCTTTATCTAGACTCTCCTTGTGCCCATATCTACCACACTGCTGTTCGTGGGCCACCTTCTCTGTCCCTCCCTGGCTGCTGTTACTCCCCATGCCTCTCCCCGGGTGACACCTGACACTATAGATGCCTCTCCCCGGCGGCGGAATTCGCGCACCCCCGCCAGGGAGGTCCTTTGCTGTTCCGGGTCCCCAAGACATCCGGGCATTCCCCCCTGCGTCTTCCGCTTCCGGTCCGTCTGACCGAACTCCCGCTCTCGCGAGATCCGGCTCAGTGATGTCGTCAGACTGGGCGAAGCGGACGCATTCAGAGGCAGCTCCTCGCGGGAAGAAGGTGTGTCCGGAGGCAGCTCCATGGGCGGGTCCCCCTCACGGAGCAGTCGATCCCGCCAAGATCTTGGCCGCCATTGGTGTCTCCGCGCCTCGACTCCTTCGTCTACTTCAGGTAAGCCTGTGGTGGCCATTTTGGCGGCAATAAATGTGGCAAGGAAGTCTTTGGGCGATTTTCGTCTTTCTGAGTTTTCTTGTGCTACACCCTTGGTATTGGTACTGAGGGGCTGTTCATGTCAGAGGGTTAAAACTGGGGAGAACGAGCAGCTCCTGTGGCAACTTCGAACTTTAAGAGCTGCAATCAACTTTGGAACTGTTGGTCAGTTATGGACTCTTGTCCCCTCCTGCTACCTTCTCTTGCCGTTTTTCTTTCGGGGAGGAGGATCCCGGACGCCGCGGTGGTATATCCACTGTGAGCTCCTCCTGCGTCCCCCGCGGGCCGGAGGCTGGGGTCCCTCTGACTCCCAGCTTCTTCAGGAAGCTCATCCCCTCCGACGGGTGTTTAAGCACATGCGGTCGGCCATTTTTTATCGCCACTAGGGCAAACGGGAATGCCCACCGGTAGCGAATCTCCCGATCCCTCAGCTCCTTAGTTATATGCCCCACCGCTCTCCTTCTGGCCAGTGTGATGGGGGATATATCCTGGTATACTGTCAATGTTATCCCTTCAAATGTAATGTGAGGGGTGGCCCGTGCGATCCTGCTCACCTCCTCCTTCACTGAGAAATAGTGGAGTCTCAGGATGACATCCCTAGGGGGGTTTGACGGCAATGGTCGCGATCTCAGCGCCCTGTGGCACCTATCCATCCGCAGGTCTGATTCTGCCTTGCCCGGGAGAATAGATGCCATCCACCTCGTCAGTAGCGCCTCTGGGTCTAGAATTTCCTCTGGGATGCCCCGAACCCTCAGGTTATTTCTCCTGTCTCTATTTTCGGCATCCTCTTGGCGGGACTCCATCTCAGAGATCCGATCCTCCAGGGCCTGTACCCGTGTGTGTGTTTCTTGATGCCTCTTGGAGCTTTCCTCCATTTGCTCCTCCAGTACATTTGTTCGCGTGCCGATTTGTAGCATGTCTTTCCGTAGCCCTTCCATTTCGCCCCTGAAAAATGCTTTCAAGTCAACGAGTAATCGGGAAATCTCTTTTTTTATTATACGGGACTGTCCTGCTGCTGCCGCGGCCCCCTCCGTATCATGTGCCGAGTCTGAATCCGACATTGCTGACATCTCTGCAGCTCCGGATTTGCCCTGGCCGGTGAAATAGGCCCGCACATCAGACTTTCGCCGTGCCTTTTGTCTGGTCGCTGCCATCCCTCCTCTAGTTAAAGAATGTTATCTGGGGTATATAAGGTGATGCTGGAGATAGTTTTTAAATATCTCGGTTTGGTTTTTTATTGATTATTTGCTAATCTCTGCCGGCGGTTGGAGGAGCTGTGCGGTTACACTTCCATCTCCAACCTGCCGCGCATGCGCCTCTGCCATGCCTTTTTAATGACCCTACAAAGCCTGGCTGCTGCATCAATCGAGTTTCAGGCACGGGTCTGCTACACTATAATATATACAATATAATTCATTTAACTTTTTTTTATATGGTAAATACTAGTCTAGAATCCTTAAGTCTTGCTGGTTCTGGTGCATAGATACTTGTCAAAGTCAGATACCAACTGAGATGCGTTTTAGGGTAGTTAAAAGGGCAAGCATTGCAAAAGTTACTCTACATACCTTGACACATGCTGCTTCTAAACCTAACATTGTGATGTTACCTGATGAAACAAATGTATTTCATCACCTTGACTTGGTTCCCAACTCCAGTCCCTAAGAACATCCAACAGATCAGGTTTTAAGGATATGCCTGCTTAAGCACAGGAGGTTGTCACCATGATTGAGCCAATCAATCCTTTAAAACCTGACCTGTTGGGTTTTCTGGCGTGGGGAAGCACTGACTTAAAGCATTCAAATACACGCTGATATTCATACAAACTATCCAGTTGGTAACACAACCGAAGTGTAACCCAAGTAGTAAAACAAAGACAAATCTAGTAAGGAATTCTCCAAAAGCAAAAAAAAAAAGTTTATTGCACTGTAGTAAGATTTTCAAGCTTATGTTGCAGAAAGCAGATGTTCTTTTCATTGACCACCAGAGGGAGCTACTGCTGCTGGTAATGCTGCCATTGGTGGATTGGGATTTGCTGAATATTAATTTTGCATCTCTAGCAGTGATACAGTAGATCTCCCAGTATTAGAAGTAATTATGCTGCGGGATAATATGACAACATTGGGTACTACTATGGCGTGAGATCTACCTGGATATCTTTACCAAATAATGGGTGTGGGCTACACTAAATGGCGCTCTGCTTGAACTGGAGTGTTAGCGGTTTGAGTGCGACAGCACGACAGAAATACTTTGATCCCCATCATTGAACAGGAATGCGAGTCTGGTTCGGTTTTTCATGCTGATGAATGCCCGGCCTATTGCAATCTAAATACCATTGGCTACTGTCATTGTACGGTTGATCACCAGAACTATTACGTGGATCCTGATACTGGAGCAAATACTCGAGCGCTCATCGTTGGACGCTAAAACACGCATTCTTAAGAAAATGAGGCATCGGCAGTGAACATTTTTAGTCTCGTATTCATCATTTTTGATGGAAAGGTCTAAGAAAAGATACTGATTTACTTGTAACATTTTTAAAGGATATACGAAGTGTATATCTTAACATATGATTCAATTTTAAGTGTATATTGTAACCACATATGATTCAAATAAAGTATGGTAATGGTTTTAGAAAATGTCATCTTTATATGGTTCAATAAATAAATTATTTAGCTCACAATTTTGTTTTAATATCGTAAAACAATAATGATACAAAATACCTGAAATTATAGTAAGTAGTGTAAGTTTCCCGGTAGACCTGTCGCTATAGTGGACATTTCCCGGTAGACCTGTCGCTATAGTGGACATTTCCCGGTAGACCTGTTGCTATAGTGTACATTTCCCGGTCGACCTCCCGCTATAGTAGCACCCAACATTGTATCTTCCGGTCATCTATGGAGAATTAAATGTTTTGAGCCCGGACATTGATGTTTATGATATCTGAAACTTCTTGTACCGTGTACAACATCGTGACAACAAGACCTCGCGAGTTCTACTTGATTTGTAAAAATATAACATCAATATGCCTTTAAATAAAAAAAAGTAAAAAAAAAATAACTTAAGGAAAGAGTACTTAAAGTATGATTTGCTTGCGGTAGTCGTATTCTTGTTCATCGATCACTGCTGGGTCGGGCTGCTGTGTGTTTTATGAAGCAGCCGTGCTGTTCAACACATTTATAAATGGGATGAAATAAAAAATACAATTAGCAGGTCGAGAAGAATATTTGTAGGTAAGTTTAGTTGTTTATAACAAGACGTACAAATGATACTGTTCATTATACTTCAATGAAACAGGAATTGTAAGAACGTTTTACAAACATCATTTGCTCATGTGTTTTCGGAATCTTTTGAAGTGAATTTCAGTGCCAACAGCTTGCATTACGTTGGGGTTGTCCAAGCAGGGAAGTTGGAGCATCCACATTGGACCATGAAGAAGAAGCAGCAGCAGATGATGTTCTGCAGGACACTCTTGGACCCTTTAGAGAAGCTGATTGAAGAGCCACCTAGGGGATTGTTTCCCACCATTTCGTAGTGAAGGGCCTTCTCACAACATTGGTGCCGCAGTGCACGTCTCCCAAATTCAGGTGGTACGGCACAAAGTCATCAATGAAGGTGCAGCTCAGGCCCAGTGGCTCTAGCAAAGACCGGACATTCTCCTCCAAGCAACATTTTCCATTTATAACTGGTCCAAATGGCTTCGGGATTCCCAGGAGATTCCCCAGGACCAGCATGTTCACCTTTTAAAGGAAAAGAAAATATGTAAAGGAGATGTTTAATTATATATGGGATGTCAAGTGCGGAGTGGCATGATCAGCTGCAATATTCTATCCTCAGTCATTTACCAGCCCCTAATGATACCTTAAGAAAGGGATTGTATGCTGGACACTTGTGCTTTTCAGAGTTAGATGCGCGTTTCGCACCTGGGACTACAGGAGTAGGCAGCATGCTGTCCTGCCTATATGAGAGTGTCACTACAGATGGCCCTGTCTGCATTTAAAAGAAACTAAGTACAGTATAAGATTCTTGCTGAACAGGAATGGAATGGCGGTGACTTTTTGAACCAACATTATCACCAGGTATTAACTATTGGTTTGCTGAGGCCGGCCCTCCTTATAGGCATTTTTTGGTGACAATTTGGGAGTGATATCTGTTTGGTAATTATAATTACATGTCGGTTCATCTTGCTGGCAATCTCTGTATGCAAAACCAATATTTATCGGGATGCCGATTTATGCAAGCATAGTATTGTCCTAATCTATACAACCCGGATGTCTTGTTGTATTTGTTTCATTGTAAATTATGGGTAGCCAATTTGGACTCGGGGACGATACCACGTGATATTTTACTATGTTCTTGAATTGTAATGTTCAGCCATCTAATTTTCATTTTTTTTTCCAATGAGATTTTGATATAGTTCAATATTAAAATGGAATATTTGTAAGCATTAATAATGTCCTTTCAGTGTTGCATGCATGTAACATTTTTCATTTTTTGTTTTGTTTCGCACATTCCATTACTGCCCTTGTAAAATGTTATTTTAGGCCTACACTACGGAGCTACAATGTGTGCACGGTATCTTTGACCTGCTCATTATAAGGTGCTTCCAATGCCACCTCCCAGTCTGGGCAGAATAAAAGTGATGCGGAAATGACATCAAATAACATCTCACATCAGAGGACCAAGTGAAGGGTCGTTGGCGCCCCCCCGTGGTGTCAGTCCTCACTGGTGTCATGCTCTTCTAGACTGCTTTACTGCTGTGGCCTTGTTCTGTTTTCTGGGTAAGTTTGTATGTTGTTTTCTGTGGAGCTTTTTCCCCATACACTTCCCATGTGCTATTTGTCTCTTAGTGTTTTTTTTCTGTTTTTAATACATTTTGATACTTTTTCTAAGATAGGTTGTATGTATATTTTTTCTTGAGTGCCTCAACTTTTCTATTCTATATTTTCCCCTAGTTTTGTCTCTATCAAATAACATCTACGTTTAGAGAGGAGGATGATGGCAGATATAGAGACTATTCTTGCAAGATATTGAGTCGTATCCAAAGTCAGAGTGTAGCCATGTATCCCCTTGGCTACTAATCTGCCCTGCCTAACTCATAAGCCCTGGTACCAGTGCAGGCAGTGTTAGGGTTAATCTGGGTTCCACTGCAGTAAACAACTCCCTTGAGTGACAAGGGGGGGGGGGAGGGCTAAGGCCTTTGTACTGCCCTTTCTGGGGCTCAGACCTAGGACCCTCCCCCTTGGGTACAAAAGGGCCTGCAGAGCTAAATTGACTAACTGTTGGAAGTGTGGAGCCAGGGCTCTGGTCACCTTCCTGCCCCTCCCTCAGGGGAGTGCGACAACTACCCCACACTCCACCAGGGAGCATGTGGGCTAAGGATAGACCTTTGGGGCCTCAAGCCCTGGGGGTTGATTTCCAGGGACAAGAGTGTACGTGTTGGTATACTGCTGTGTACTATGAAGAATAAAGACAAGTCACTGTTTATACTCCTGCCAGAGGCTGCAGTTTCTTCGGGGAGAGTGAGTGTTTTCCACAGGGGACTTCACCTATCCCTATAGGCCCTTTGGGAATGGAGGCGCGTGAAGAGCTGGGAAGATCCCTAAAGCCTGTCCTATTCGTCCCCAACTAACACCGGTGGACACTCAGTATCCTGTAAGCCTAGCAGGTGAGCAGCACAAGAACACTGGGTAGCAATGAGTTCCCCTCCGGGTGGGGGGAAAACCTGTTACAAGAGCTAGACAAGAAAGTATCAGTGCTAGAAATGTGACCCTTCCTCTGTTAGACTTCCCCTCTCCCTTCAATGTTCTTCTCACCATGTTGGGAAAGAGGGCGTCTGCTTTGTTGATTGATGGTCTCTGTATATAGAGTATGGGGATGTCAATGATATCTGCCTCCGTTAGCCCAAGCTCCTTCTTCATAAGTTTTCTGTTAAAGTCAATGGATTCCTATGAGAAGAGAGATAACATAAAATGAATGTTGTGTAGCCCTGTGTGGTTTAGGCTATAGGTCTGCCCTCCTCCTGGCAGTAATCCCTGCGTAAGGGCAGGTTTGCCATAAGGGTTACAGTTGCATGGGCATGAACCACACCAGATAATCACTGAACGCAGATGGAACACGACTCTTTCATACAGTGCTTTTTTTTCACCTTGTCTTCCTGAATAAGACATGTTAGATCTCGTATCTTTTTGACCACTTCTATTTTCTCTGAGGGTTAGATTACCATCAGATCCACTCTTAGATTTGTATGATCCCCTAATTACCTGAGTGCTTATAGAGGCCTGCTCCAACATAGTGTCTGCCAGGATTTGATCTATAGTTCGTTGCTCTGCGTCTAACCCTGGAAAAAATGAGAAGGCAACATTTCGACATTAATTTAAGAACTTCCGGCTGCTGTTACACAAGGGTACGGATCAATTCTTTCACACCCTTTAGACAGCTATGCATTGCACAACCTTCCAGCACAAAAGTGCTTCATACTTTCAATGACAGGCATAGATAGATATATATTTTGTACTGTGGGGTACGGAAAACACGAGTCCCAATCCTACCTGACATGTGCATAGCGGTATCTATGAACCTCAATTAGTAAAACTTAAGTATTCTAGACACTATGTCTATCCCTATAGCCTGGACTCATAGCTACTGTCCCACACCCACTCCTACCAACCATTGTGGCCGAGCACTGCCATCCACAGCACTTATTCCCTCACCTGCTGTCTCTGTAACTCTCCCAACATCCCACTTAGATTGTAAGCTCTCTGGGGCAGGGATTTCCTTCCCTATTGTCTGACTTTGTTGCGCTAACTGCATTATAATTCCCTGTACTGTATTGGCTTTGTAAAGGGCTGATCACACTGGGCGCTATATAAATAAAGATGTACATACAGTACATACATATCCAATATAGTATGGGAGACCAGGGACAGGCGTAAAAACCTGGACACACTATTCTGTACAATTTTTTAAATTTTATTTTAGTGCTTCATTGAATTATATTCCACTGATTTCTGTAAATCTATGAATGACGAAACTTGCACTAATTCCGCTTCACTCTTCAGGGGTACTCCTGGCAGGCCCATGTCTCTGAAACCAAATCAAAACCGGATACTAGGTGACTGATACATTCTAGGGTAAATAAAAGGGCAGGCATGGCAAAAGTGACCCTACATACCATTAAACATGACCGCATCACCGTGTCCCTTACGCTGCAACTCTCTGAACAGCTGTAAGCAAGCGCTGGGACTGGCCAGGAGCAGACGGAATCCCTGAAAAAGAGAGCGGAGCCGGGTGATTCATGTACATGTTTTTCTGTGTATGAGAGACTGGGGAACATGTGCTGCTGTCTACCAAAGAAAGATGATGATATCATTGCTACTGTGGCGAGCTGGTCTGCATCATCACTAAAGATGTGTAGAACATTCGGGTGTATGCACTTTTCCTGAAAAAATAACAAACACTGTTTTGCCAAGTGAACTGCGAGATATTCACACACATCGTCACTCACTAATACAGAGGTGCAGAACTAGTGGCCACTCAGAGTATGCTGCGAGTTTTACACTTTAACCACTGTACTATCTGCAGAGCATTGATGTTTAACCCCTCCATGACCATTGCTCTTTACCCTCTGCATTAGAATATATTTGTATTGCTTTGGGAGTTCCCGTCTCTGGTCCTCGAGGACCTCTAACGCTGCAAGGTTCCAGGACGTTCTCGTATAAGCACAAGTGGCTTAATCAGTTTCACTGAACCCCATATGCTCAAGCAGGGGTATCCTTAAAACAGGGCCTGCTAGGGGTCCCTGAGAACTGCAGTTGGGAACCACTGAATGGACTGAGATGCCTGCTGAGTTTTACCCTTCCAACTACTGCCTTGGAACTTCTGAACATTGCTACAAGAGACACTCAAAATTTAACCACAGTATTATAAGTGTGTTCCATCCTAGTGTTGCATCTACTCTGAGGCCCACAGATCATTGCTGCTTGACTGCCTCACAACAACGCACCTGCTTCATGATCACTGTACTACCAATGCCCCACAAAACCTTACTGTCCACTGTTACCCCAAAAAGCATCGTATTTTCCACTTCTCCAGTGGGTATTGTTCTTGTAGTACCTTTCTGTTTGGGGCTGGTACAAAACTCAAAAATTCATCCACATGGCCCACTGTCAGCCAATCGGAGTACAGCTCCAGCGGTGCCTGTACTTCCTGAGCTTCAAGGAAGTCCCTTACTACCTTATGCATCCGGTGACCTGTTTCCCTAAAAATGAAGGGAAAAGGAACACCGTGACTGAGAGACATTGTTTTTCTTACCTCCGTGCACACGAAACACTGTTTTGGGTGTGGCTCATTCCTTTCGGTTAGTTTTTTTTTTAATACATGGGCTCAACCACACATGTACTTTTAAGTAATTAATTATATTTAGAATATAGCTCAAGCTCACGCCTTCCAATTCCAAACATAGCATAAACTTTACAGGTATGCATCTATCAGGCAAAAAACACTTCTGAAATCCATGTGTTTATAATGTCCTGTTTTTATAGTTCAGACTTCTAGTTTCTGACATCACATAATTGGGAGCAGGTTAATCTGAGAAAAAAACAATTCAGTATGAAATGAAATAAGTGTATTTCAAGGTGAGTGTCTATTTGTGCTTGTACAGACGCTTAAGCAATCAGTCACCTGGATTTAACTAATTTAACCTATAACCGCTATAGGGCCACTTTGGTGACACTGCACATTTAGTGTACAGAAAGATGCAGAACAAATGACGTTGACACGAGTGAGTAACACGGACAGACTGGGCCAAAACGTCCAAACACTTACATGGGTAACCTACTCCCAATCAGAATCCTTCCCAGGGGATAATCCTTCCCATTCACTGTCACTGGTGGACTAACTTCTAGATTCCCAAACGAGTCCAGGCTGTTTATCTCTAGTTGGCTGTCGGGCTCCCTTTTCACGTAGCCAAAATCTGGTCCCTGGGAGAAATAGAAATACAATGATGAAAGAGAGTTTTCATTAACATTTCTCAGCCAAGGAGGCAAGTTTCTACATGTGATTGTTAACTGTTTTGCTTACATAGGGGCCCTGCTTTGTAACCTTTTTTTGCAGAAAGTTGTCTTCCTATATCAGTGTCTCCCTTCTTGCTATTCACCCTGTGCATATCCCACCTGCATCCCTACATCAGTGATTTTCAACAGGGGTTCCTATGAACCCTTGGGTTCCCCGGGCATCCATAAAGCGTTCGCTGTAATTTTCAGGTCATTTGTAAATTGTACCAAATATATAAGAATTGACTATGCATCTGATCTCAGACGCGCTATTAGAGAGGGTTGGGGTTCCTTACAATGCATCTGATCCCAGACGCGCTATTAGAGAGGGTTGGAGTTCCTCAGAATTTGACAATATAATTATAGGGTTCCTTAACCAAAAAAAAACCCTGTCCTACATTGGGACCAGTTGTGGCTGGCAGATGGGACATTCCCTACAAATTCAGCTCTATGAGACCACTTACGCTAACAAAATCAGTGAGACTGACTCCAAATTAGTGAGAATCTCAGAAAGCCTGTAAGCTTGTTAAGCAGAAATATTGCTAGATACATTCTCACAAAGCTACAGGTTATGTTTTTTTTTCTGCCTAACAGCGATTTCACCCGGCAGCCTGGATCAGACACCAGAGTACCTTATTGCATAACATTTAAAGGGGCGGTGGTAACGCCCCAAAGGCTGAGTCCCCAGTGGCCGCAGCTGCGAGCGTGACGGCGCGCCTAGCGCCGCATGCACCAGTAAAAGTCGCGATCTGCGGTCTAGGGGTAGCGATGGGACACGTGTGGGGTGTGGCCATGATAGGGGGGGGCAGCCATGACAGCCAATACTTCACTCCCATTTGTCTACACTCTGCACTCCCATTGGTCTACACTATCTGCACCACCATTGGTTGCCAGTCAACCATGTGACCGCGTCGCCGCACGGGAAGACAAAGTTCTTGTCTTCCCTTCCAGCGGTCGCGCCATCGCGCTTTGTGTGCGATCGCACACACGCGCCTACTGGGGCATGCCCCAAAGAGGCCTGTACTTTGGGTGCGACACGCACGCCGTCAGTGAACATTCGCAGCCACCGGGGACTCAGCCTTAGTGATAATGAGGACAACAGTAAGTTGGGAGAAGCTTACACCACACAGCCGCACATCATTCACTGCCCAAAGCCTCCAGCAGATTTGTGGAGTTCCAGCATAGTATCAACTAGATAACGTACCAGAATCTTTTTGAAGGGGAAATATTGCAGCCCTCTATTCCTTGGGGAGTCAAACACCACTGGGAAGCTCTTATGTGGAGCCTCTGTGTATCCAAACTCCATCTCATCCTGCAGGGTAGAAGAACGTTACATGTACATATTGTCACTGGAGAGAAGAGTGGTAAATAATAGGAATATCAGTGACAGGAGGAGAAGGTGTTACTGTCTTTTCAGTGAAGTTTACTGGTCCACTTGACATCATCCTGGTTTTTTCACGACCACTTCTTCGTCTTGGTCCCTACAGGTGTCCTGGCGACACTCTCATGCCTACAGAACCAACTGTACCCACGAACAGCAACCGCACATAGGAATTGTGGTGCAAGTAACTAGCGTAGAAGCTTTTCCTTTATTAGATCATATGTGCGGATATCGCACAAGATTTCGGGGGCAAAGCCCCTTCATCATGTGAATATAAAAAAGGGAATGTTCGGCTCAGTATACTCTATATCAGGGGTGGCCAACTCTAGTCTTCAAGTGCCACCAGCAGGTCAGGTTTTCAGGACATCCTTGCTTCGGCACAGGTGGCTCAATTTGTGGTTCAGTCATAATGACTGAGTCACCTGTGCTGAAGCAGGGATATCCTGAAATCCTCACCTGTTGGTGGCCCTTGAGGACTGGAGTTGCCCACCCCTGGCTTAGACTGTAAGCTCCTAGGGACAGTGAGTCCCCTTCTCCCATGGTTTCCTCTTTGCAATCTGCACCACTTACCCTGGTCTTTTCATCGTTTAAACAATGTTGAATGTTGTGGTGCACATCGGATTGTACATAAGAATAAAGAATGATAATATAACTATAGTTGTTTTCACCTGAATCCAGCGGTCCCCCATGTTGTCCACCTCTGAGCAGATGATCATTTTACACCTAGCCTTTTGCACCGGAGCCGTCAGCTGTTTCAAGAAGTCAATGTTATCTGGCACACTGAAATACATAAAGAAAACCCCCATGAGGCACACATGGACATCAAACCAACTGGTTATTGCACTCGAGGAAAGACATCTGCCCTGACCTCTATCAGCTCAGCTGTGTCATTGAACATTAAAGCATTTGGCAACTCTCAATTAGTAAATAATATGAAAAGGTGGCAACCTATAGATAGTGACTGTAGAATGGTGGAAGAGTTATCTACTTAACGCAGTAGAGTTTGTAACTATTTACTGTCCAAACAGGTGGGGGTCTTCTTTACTGTGTTAGAGAAAATAATAACAAGGTTTCTGTGTGCGACTCTCAGTTTTGTCTCTTATTAGCAGCAACAAGGGACTAGACCTGTTTGTGCTTATCACGTCAATGATTTAGGGAGGGGTTAATAACAAGCATTAAGTAGAGTTACGGCAGAGTTACTTGGCTGCAGTAATAAAATCATATATCAATTTCAGGAGCCCTCGCTGTCATTTTGGTCACGTTTTGTATGTCAACAACAACCGCCAACTCCAAGATGACTAAGAAACTTCCATCAAACGTGTGAGACTTGAAAACAAGTTTGGCACATTGCAAGCAGAGAGTAAAGAATGGACGTGGGATAACTATGTGGTAATAATAAAAGGTGCGGATACACGGCCCATATAAGGGTTGTGGTCATCTAATGTAGATTGTTGTCTGGCTGCACATACCCCAAACTCAGCCAGCCAAAGGTAAGGTAGACAAAATGATGAACTGCGCAACCCAATACACTAAATACAGGAGATCCAAAGGGTGAAAAAAGCGGAGCAACAGCATGCAAAAATGAAGGGGCTACAATACAAAAGCTACATTAAAAACAGCTTTGTTGATAAGGTGACAGCATGGCGTGAGCAGGGTGGATCACTCTGGCGCGTTTTGCGCGCTTTGGTGCTTTTTCATCAGACCGTTATTAACTTCAAAGTCATTTTAAACGGACTTTACAGACAACTGCATATATCCGTACATTAGGCTCTAGGGTGAATTGTCCACATAGGTAGAGAACAAGCCAAGACTGCTTATTCACAGTCATTGACTCCATTATCTACCGGAGGACTTTATATTGATACCACCCATATATTTTGAGCTTTTATATATATATATATATATATATATATATATATATATATATATATATATATATATATATATATTATATATATACATACCCCGCATTAACGTACGCAATGGGACCGGAGCATGTATGTCAAGCGAAAATGTACTTAAAGTGAAGCACTACCGTTTTTCCATTTATCGATGCATGTACTGTACTGCAATCGTCATATACGTGCATAACTGATGTAAATAACGCATTTGTAACAGGCTCTATAGTCTCTTTGCTTGCACATAGCTTCGGTACAGGTAGGGAGCTGGTATTGCTGTTCAAGACGTGCTGACAGGCGCATGCGTGAGCTGCCGTTTGCCTATTGGGCGATATGTCCTTACTCGCGAGTGTACTTAAAGTGAGTGTCCTTAAAGCGGGGTATGCCTGTACACTACAAGCAAGTGAATTATTTCAAAGCAGCCACATATTGCTATTCTTTATTCAGGATCCGGAAGCACTGATAGCAAGAACTTTGTTCTTTTATTCTACAACTAGCTGAGAGCCCCGGCGTTGCCCGGGATGTTTGTGGTGTGGGTGTGGCATTTGGGTGGGGAGTGGTCCACGCGGCCCATGTGCGGTGGTAGTGCTGCTGTGGCTGTACTGATGGTGATTGTATCGGTGTGCTGATTTGGGAGGGTTTGGTGCTGATGTGGGGGTGCGGATGTGGGTGTGCCGATGGGGGAGGTGCAAAGGTGGCGATGTGTGGGTACTGATGGGGGGGCATGGGATGTGGTGGTGGTGTGCTGATGTGGTGGTGCTGGGGATAGTGTGGGTGTGAATACATGTTTGTGTGTATACATTGTATGTGTGTGTGTGTGTATACGTGTGTGTGTATACATGTGTGTGAGGATGGGGGGGTGGGTGGGAGGTGGGGGGAAGGGGGAGGGGGGGTGGGGGGGAGGTGGGGGGGAGGGGGGATGGGGGGGAGGTGGTGGGAAGGGGGGAGGTGGTGGGAAGGGGGGGGGGTGTGGTGGGAAGGGGGGGAGGTGGTGCGAAGGGGGGGAGGTGGAGGGGAGGTGAAGGGGGAGGGTGGAGGGGAGGTGAAGGGGGGGGTGGAGGGGAGGTGAAGGGGGGGGTGGAGGGGAGGTGAAGGGGGGGTGGAGGGGAGGTGAAGGGGGGGGTGGAGGGGAGGTGAAGGGGGGGGTGGAGGGGAGGTGAAGGGGGGGGTGGAGGGGAGGTGAAGGGGGAGGGGTGGAGGAGAGGTGAAGGGGGGGTGGAGGGGAGGTGAAGGGGGGGTGGAGGGGAGGTGAAGGGGGGGTGGAGGGGAGGTGAAGGGGGGGGGGGTGGAGGGGAGGTGGAGGGAGGTGAGGGGTGGGTGAGGGGAGGTGAAGGCCGCTCCCTCACCCGTCCGGCCGCTCACTCACCCGTCCGCTCACTCACCCGTCCGGCAGCTCCCTCACCCGTCCGGCAGCTCCCTCAGCTGTCCGGCAGCTCCCACGTGGATCTGGGGCGGGAGGCAGCTTGTTGTGGCCGCTCCCCCGCTGTGTCCCGGGCGCTCGCTCCCCCGCTGACTGTAGCGGCGCCGGGGGGGTGGGGGAGGGGGTGGAGGGGAGGAGAAGGGAGGTGAAGGGGGGTGGGTGAGGGGAGGTGAAGGGGGTTGAGGGGTGGGTGAAGGGGGGTGATTGTTGGGTGAAGAGGGGTGAGGGGAGGTGAAGGCCGCTCACTCACCCGTCCGGAAGCTCCCACGTGGATCTGAGGCGGGAGGCAGCTTGTTGTGGCCGCTCCCCCGCTGTGTCCCGGGCGCTCGCTCCCCCGCTGACTGTAGCGGCGCCGGGGGGGCTGAAAGCGCGGGAGACACGGGGAGAGGAGGAGGTGCGTGCGGGTGTGGAGGCTGATGTTCGGGGAAGAAGAGGCGGAGGCTCCGGGACCGGCGGGTATGTGAGCCCCACCCCCCGGGTTATGCATGCTGCTAATGTACACCCCCCCCTACTGTGTGTGTGTGTGTGTGTCCCTGTGTGTGTCCCTGTGTGTGTGTGTGTGTCCCTGTGTGTGTCCCTGTGTGTGTCCCTGTGTGTGTGTCCCTGTGTGTGTGTCCCTGTGTGTCCTTTGACCCGTCACTCCGCCTCAGGCCAATGAGAGGTGTGCGGGGGCGGCCCAAGGGACCAATGAGATTTCCCCTAGGGACACCGGACATCCAGGCAGGCAGGCAGGCAGGCAGGCAGGCAGGCATACAGTGCTTTCACTAATATAGTATAAGATACACTTAATATGTTGAGTGACCGATGGTACGCAAATACAACACACACAATGTAATACACATGAATTAATATAATCTGTGAACATGTGAAAACTCTCAAATGATTTCTCTGCTGCCTAAATTGGTGATACTACTTTCACCCAGAGAATCGTGGGTCATCCAAATGTATAAAAAGAAAGAGATATGGTGCAAAAAGAGAACCGCACATACTGAAATCCAATTTGAAGTCTAAACTCTCCCACTTCAAAGCATTAAACTCACAAATCTTTCTGAGAATGTGGTTGTGTGGATATGGTGGATGAAATGGACTCCTGGATATTCCTCTGTCCCCTCCTCACTTTGCTCCTTGTTGGGACCTCCAATGGAACTCAAAAGAGAAATAAAGCACGAATAGTATAATATTTTGTTAATGCTACAGGACTTTGGTCCTCTCGTCTCTGGATACTTTGACCTGGCTCTATCCTCCATCTCCCATTTTCGTAGCACTCTACGCGTTTCGCCTGATCAAGGAGGACGAGCCAGGCCAAAGTATCGCGAGGACCAAAGTCGTGTGACGCAGAAGTACTACCAGTTTTATTGCCACATTGTGACAATATTTTCTATAGCATTAAAGCGATATGATCCTATTTGCACTATTTTCCTGTTTGGAGTTCCATTGGAGGTCACAATAAGGAGCAAAAAAAGGAGAGAAACGTAGGAGTATCCAGAAGTCCTTTGCATCCATCATATCCACACAACCACGTTCTCGTAAAGATTCCACTTTGTCAAGGTTTACGGTAAACTGCACTGACACAAGCCTCCTTTTTCAATATTTTTTCAGGTGCTTTGAGCAGATAGTAACCCTAATGCAAGCTATGGTCAGGTAATACAATTTGATAACATTGATTGAAATGGCATTAAAAATAATGGTACATTACTGCTGGTATGGGGGGTGTTACAATGCTGCAGTACAGCACACTTCTTTTGAACAAGGTCACCAAATTCCTGTAACATCAGTTTTCAAAAGTTAATATTTATGCAATAACAAAAAGGGGCACCTTTTAAAAACAACCAGCGACCCTCATACTACCACTTTCTTTTGGACACGGCTTAAAAAGCTTTCTTGACTTATCAAAAACATGGAAATCCACGCTAGTGGGACCGTTATACATTGCTTCGTACTGCACTGCAGGCATCTCTGAGGTCCTTGTTCAACATATCATTGAAGCTACTTCCCTGTGCTGAAGAAGATATTAGTTCCCTTCATTTGAATAGAGCTGAACTCATCTCCAGCACAGGGAATCAAATTGACAGCATGTTGCCCGTGGGTCGGAGAGATCAGGGGTTAGAAATGGATTTCCTTGGTTGGGTCCTTGAACTCAACTGCTTAAATAACAGAATCTGCCTCGCTAATTCAACAAAGGGCCATCATGGGACCACCAATCATGGGATTTCTTTTACAAAGCTACATATTTTATTATTTATGTAGAGATTTATCCATTTGAAAGGTTCTTTCCCTTTATGTTCCTATGGCCGAAACCTTTTTTTTTCTAACCCCGTTGCTGCCAGAGTATGCAATAGGAAATAGTTTCAGAATGAGTTGAAGGCAGTGATAGAGTTCAAACGTAACATGTCCAACACCCTTGAAATGAGGCACTTTACCACATGTGTAATGGTCCTTCAGCCAATAACGGCAACAAACACAATGACACCTTCATCAAACCGGATGAGCTAAAAGACCTCAAACACCATGGTCATTACTATTGTGCAACAACAACAACAACAACAAAAATGATATTTTTCATGCTGGTTAATTTAGCAGAAATTGCCACAAACAAAATTAATTCATGCTGCTGTTTATTCATATACATGTTGTGTTGTGTGATACTTTATGGGGGATACAGAGGTGTGCAATGTCATTTAGTCCCTAACACCCACAATAGCTCTATGGTTTGATGGCCTGGGTCTCATGTTGTGGTGTGTTGCTCTAGTCGAGCTCTTCACTTCTTGCATTGAGGAGGCATGATGGGCAGTTTCAGCCATGTAGGATTTTTTAAATTTTCGAGCATTTCAAAACCTGTCCTTTATAGTAATCTTTGGGGAACAGGACCCGGTGGAAGCTCCATGTGCTGTGTGTCTGTTGCTGTGCAATTTAGAGCCCTGTGGCCTGGAATACTGTATGAGCTTTGGTGAAACTAGTTGAAAGGATCATGGTGAAGGTGAGACCCTTCCAGCATGTTACATATCCAGCCAAGCTGTCTTAGGGGTTCCTTGGAACATTCTCCAGGCTAAAAAGGATACCACACCTACGTAAATCTCAAGTCTAATTTGAAACAAATAAACTGGTTGGGGCATCTGGAGTAAGACTGCAATCCTAAATGGCAGTGGGTATTTCAGAGTCGAACAGGGTAAGAAAGGAGAAGAGAAGGAAGACACATCTTTACCTGCAGACGTAGACGTCAACCGGCTTCAAGGTGTTTGGAGTCATTATCCATGGGGAAATTTTAAAAACCACCTTCTCTGTAAAGATCGGATTCGATGTCTGAAGGGAGTAAATATAAAGGGAATTAAAGGGAAAACCTTGGGGATTATACGAAGCCCAGAGCAGAATCCCAGCCCCCAACTCAAAATGTAGATGGCTTTGTTAGTACTTTCATGTTTTGGAGCAGAGCATCTCTACTCTTCATGTCTCTAGAGTCATTTGCGTATTTGGGCCCAAGCACATTTTTATCTCATTATGAGTCATCTACTACTGCTAAACCTGTATACTATTCCTCATATGAGCTATTCATGGCAGCAACCACTTGCCTCTTCCACTTCTCACCACGCTTATTAGGCGACTTCAGCGCAGAGCTAATTCTCGACACCATTTTACAGGTGCCGCACACCGTCCTTCCTTTTTTTGTTTGGACGGTGGTTGCTAGTGGCTGGTCGTCACTCCGCTTACCTGCTCGAAGGACTTCAGCAAGGAAAGGTTTATGTACACGAGACCGGGGAAGCCGACATCAGGGAATTCCAGGCCCTCTACATAGAATTGGGACTCGTCCTTGTTACCTTGCGGGACTTCATAGGACAGTTTCCATCCTCCTAGGACATGATTATACTTGGTATCTGGAAGAGACGTGACCAGAAGATCTCAGTGATTACACAGAGGACCTGAAACTATAGCTGTCCTCTGGATCGCATACAGACACGGCTTCTGCCAGTGCTGATTTTTATGCTGGAATACATTTTTGTTTTTAAAAGGCTGGCTCAGTCGGTCCTGAACGTAACAGAACGTTAGGAACCCTAACGGTACTGTAGATCACGGGGGGCTCAACTCCAGTCCTCAAGCCCCCCACAACAGATCAGGTTTTCAGGATATCCCTGCTTCAGCACAGGTGGCTCAATGTCATTGAGCCACCTGTGCTGAAGCAGGGACTGATTGACTTACCTCCTGTGCTGAAGCAGGGATATCCTGAAACCCTGACCTGTAAGGGGGGGGGGGTGCTTGAGGACTGGAGTTGAGTCAGCCACCAATCCCTCCCCAGGCATCTTTTGGAGTTGATATACTGTTTATGACACGGTTGTGCTTTGTCTTGCACCTGGAGAAAGGTCCAAAGTAGGACCAAAATGACGATCTTTTTGTGCTCTCAATAAAACCTTTTCACTAGTCCTGGGACATCTCCCAAAGGAACCCGTTGGCACACGGCAAAGTACATGTGTTATAGGGGACGCTTAAACCTTTTCAGATGTTCATTTGTAATCCCTTCTTGTTATTTTCATATCGGTCCAATAAAAGATATTGCAACATACACAGACTAACCGAATACACGGGAACTAGTCCCAGATATCAGGGCTCAGCTGCAGGATGAACAGTTCAAATATATAAATAACTTGAGAAGGGAATCGAGCTCTAATTAAAGCTACGTGAGACTCATAAGCCGTGTGTGTATTTAACTCCTTAGTAGGTAGGACAGTATAGAAGTCTCTGTAAAATGGTGACTGGCTCCCAGAGGCATGAATCTAGATTGGGAGTTAAAACATTTTCTTTAAATATTTAAATATTCAAATATCCTTTATTATTGATTATTATCATTTTTTTTGACTATGTATGTATTTTTGTGTTTGTTGCTCAGTTATGTTTATTATTTATTATTATATTTTTTTATTGTTTTATTTTCTTTTTTCATTTTTTTCTTTTTTTCTTTTCCATATTGGGTGTTTTTGTGTTCATATGACACCAGCTGCACGCTGATGCTATGTGACTCCGTTGTTTAGTAGCACGCTGATGCCGTCACTCAGGATGTCCCGCCCAGGAAAGGAAGCTGTAGCACTGGCAACGTGTGGTGTAGCCTGCTACACGTCAGTGCTCCACGACGGGCTGTCTGATGCGCGCTTCCCTGACGAAGTAATTTACGAAACGCGTTGGAATAGGACGTTTTCCAGTCTGTACTCTTTTGAGTCTAAGAATCTGCGTTTACTTAACTTTTATGTCAGTCTATGGACATTTTATTGCTCCAACCCGTATGAGACGGGACGCTTGGAGTGACGTCCTCAGCGTGCATCAGACAGCCCGTCGTGGAGCACTGACGTGTAGCAAGCTACACCACACGTTGCCAGTGCTACAGCTCTCTATCCTGGACGGGACATCCTGAGTGACGGCATCAGCGTGCTACTCAACAACGGAGTCGCATAGCATCAGCGTGCATCAGGTCCTGTGTAAGGATATTACAGTCCTCCATCCAGTGAGACGATGCTGATCTAAGGGGAGAGAAAATCCAAGAACCCCTGGGGAGAGACAAGAACCCATCCCATCCCCAGCCCAGCTGAGTCCTGAGCGATTCCACGCTACTAGCTGTTGTGGTAACATGTCATGCCTCTTAAATATATTTTAATGTACGTGCAATACTCACCTGCTGAATGAATTTAATACAATTTTTATATACTACACTATGAGGTCTTGCGCTGTTCTCTCTTTTTGTTTTTTTGTTCTAGTATTGGTTGCGGAGCCATCCTATTTGAACAGCTGCAGTTACCTCACCTTTACACACGTGAACGGAACAGGTTTTATTTAATTCCCTTGGTCTGTTTTCAATACAACACCAATTGGTTAAGATTATCACTTTATTATTGTTTTAACTGATCACAAATATATTCACACCTATTCTAGGGCATTGGTATATTAATTTATCACCTATCACTGAGAGCAGTTATTTCCCTTTTTTAAGCAAGCTAAAGGGATGAGTTCTGCAGGTGCATATGTAAAGCATTAAGGGAACCTTACCCAGAGGAACTGTATGGTGAATAAAAGTTACAAAACAGGAATACTCTGAGGGTTTTGCCAAGGAAATTGAGTCATTAGGACATTTTATATTGCAACCTATACGATTGCTTTGTAGTCATAAAAATCAAGAATTACAGGAGAAGGAAGTAAAACATGTTTTTTTTGTAGTCACGGCTTAAGTCTTGTAAACGCATTCCTTATCTTCAACAAAGCCGGATAGCCCCTGCTTTTCCGATATAAACGTTCATGTCATTGGGAAACCTATAGGGAGCTGTTGTACAGCATTAAGCCAGTAGTGCTCACTCCAGTCCCCAAGCTCACCCCAACCCCTCCCAACGGGTCAGGTTTTCATGATATCCCTGCTTCAGCACAGGTGATTCAATCAGAGCCTCTGATTGAGCCACTTGTGCTGAAGCAGGGATATCCTGAAAACCTGACCTGTTGGGGGGGGGGGGCGTGGCTTCTGGACTACAGCTGAGCACCCCTGCATTAAGCCACTAAGGGTGTAATTATTTGTGTTACACTACACCCCAGTCAAAGATTAAAAAGCCAGTGACGAAGGGTTCACACCCAAAGTCTCCAAGTGATTGCCATGGGAGCTTTGCAGATTCCATGATACCCCAAAGTAAAGGTTTAACTCCTGTGATCTTTCAACCTTTGTCAATCTAGCGAGATGCAGTATGTAGGACTCATGACGTTTCCAGTGGAATATTTACCTGTCTTGCCGTAAACTCTTAGTTTATTTGAGTCGGAAGATGAAACGTGGAGAACCACTTTGTGATCACCAAAGAATTCAACAGGACCCCTCACTGTCAGAATCATAGGAGACATGTCCTTTATATCTGTGAGGGAGAAAAAGGGCAATGCATCAGTTTCTTCTGGTCAAGATGTATTTACTGTGGCACTAGATGATATAGTGGCCTTTTAAAACGAATGCTATGAGCGGAGTTCTACCTACCGAGACACTTGTCCAAGACAGCAAGGAACTATGACTGAACCTTGAATGAAGCTTAAATACTTAAATGACCTACTTTTGTACTTTTTTGAAATTCTTGGACTTTTATACTGGTCCTGGCAAATGGAGTAACTGAGAAGTAATTTCTGCTCTGGGAAATTCAGAAATATGAAGACCCTTGTTTGATAAAATCTCTCATGATTACTTTCATCCTTCAATACGTTGGAATTGGTATAGTACTACCTATTACTATGGCAGTATGTCAAGTTATCCTCACTGTAAAAGTTATCTATACAT
Source organism: Ascaphus truei (assembly GCF_040206685.1). Taxonomy (NCBI): domain Eukaryota; kingdom Metazoa; phylum Chordata; class Amphibia; order Anura; family Ascaphidae; genus Ascaphus; species Ascaphus truei. The sequence continues at coordinate 116,732,547 of NC_134488.1, read as the reverse complement.
TGTCCTAATAACATTACTCTACAAACCTTGCTCATCCCCTAATAACAAAGGTACCATGATCTAGTAGATACAGGTCAAGAATTTGATATCATCCAAAGTTCTTCTGCACAGCTCAGAGGCATTTAAATTGTAACCCAACAGCTTTGAGAAGTGTAGCACTAGTCTGGCTGTGGTTCCTATCCTGGCTCATGGGATAAAAAGCTCTTTCTAAAGATCATCCGTTCATCCACAGTTCAAAAGGGAGTTAAACGTATATTTTTATTTCAAATATAAACATGTACAGTAGGCTCATTTTTACTACCTTCAGATCACCATCAGACACTTCTAAGACATGATGAGACACTTATAAGATACCATCAGATCCCAGAAAACACCTACGGTACTTAAGTGTATGGGAGGTAAGATGCCTTATGGCAGAACACAGCGTCACATGCGTAAAACACCTTCTTTGGAGACTACAGAAAGAGGTCCGAGACATTAATGACACAGTATAAACGATTTCTCTGTAGATGTTAATGTACCTGCAAAATTAGGCATGCTCATATCCACGTTGTCCATGTCATTGGAGCTCTGGTTGTCTCTGTCACAGTTGACCAGCAGAATTGCCCCCTTGCCCTTAGGTCCCCAAGTCCATGACTCCTACATCAATACAAACACACAGGGAGGGATCTCTGTGTTATTGAAAGCACAACCTTATCTAAAATGAAGATGAAGTAACTTTATCTCATCTGGAGGGATAGAGATATTACGAGCTTCCAGTTTACTTGTGTTCAGTTTGTGATCAGAGAGAAACCCAAAATATGATAACATTTTATGAAGACTTGGGAGCAAAATCAAAGGTTACACGAGAGTCAGAATTATATTGTCTGCAATACCCCTACAGGGTTCACCTTATTGGTTAGGAAGCTAATCTTACACTTACAGCATTCTTCCCAGGCTTTTGGGGTTTCACAAACATCCTCTGTAAATTAATAGGTCACAGTAGGAGGTCGCTCTGAGTATTGTGGTAGACCCAGCGTATTTGCTATCTCTTTTTTTCAGGATTTTAAATTGCTGACCAATTTTTATCCCTTGAATATCGGGATCCTGTCTTATCCTGCAGGCCAATGGTTCAATGGTAAGGGCAAAAAGAAGGGGTAAGAGTGGACAGCCCTGTCGGGTGCCACTAGAGATTTTGGTCGGGCCAGGATCATCTCTTGGGAGTTTTAAGGAAGCAGTCAGGTTTTTTTATAGGACTCACACGCCCATCAGGAATGGGTCTGTGAACCTGAATTTCTCCAGAGTTTTATTCAAGAATGGCCGACTAAGTCTAGTCAAAGCTTTTTCCGCATCAAGACAGAGAAGCAGAGTTTTCATTTTATTTACATTGGCATAGTTAATAATGTTGATTATTTGTCTTGTATTATCTGAAGCTTGTCTTTCATTAATAAACCCTGCTTTGTCAATATGAATCAGTGTGGGCAGGATGGAGTTAAGGCGATTAGCTAAAATGTTACTATAAATCTTTAAACCTGTGTTGAGGAGTGAGCTTGGCCTATAACTTTCACATCTCACGGGATCTTTACCTTCCTCGGAAAAGACCATGGTCAGTGCCCTGGACATTTGAGGGGGAATTTATTTTCCCTCCAAGGAGGAGTTATAAAGGCGTGCCATGTGTGATAGGAGAATTCTGCTACATATTTTATAATAATAAGTCACAAAGTTGGCATAGCGCAAAAAAGAAGAAAATAATTAGTGCAGTTAGATGGTAGGTAATGCAGACCATACACAGTGGTTGGCAAACACCACAATGGCATGCAAAGGAAAATGGGGAAGGGGTAGGGGGGAAGGGATGGGGTATGCGGAATAAATGGATGAATATAATATAAAATATAACATATATCACTCACACGGCCATGTGTGAGTGGTGTACACAACACAAGTATTGACAGGAAACCTCTTTCGTCTGTCTTCTAGTAATAGAGCAGTCACTTTCCGGCATCTAAGTGAACCAATATGGGTCGATAAACAGCCAAATTTGTAAAAAAAAAGTTCTCCATCTCCATGTATAATACGTATGGGACAGGCTGGCTTTTTTCCAGGCAAAAGTCACAGGGCTCTCCTCAATCCGGCCAGATCACATCCGATGAGGGGATCAAACTGGGCACCATATTCCACGTGCCTTGGACTACTCTGTAGTTGATCTGGGGCAGGGGGGACCTGCCTCTTTGGCTCCTCATCTCAACCCCACTGCAGGCTCAGACCAGGCCCTGCCTTGTTATCATTATTATTATTAATTATTGGCCTCCCTCTTTGAACGAAATGAGTGTGTCATTCGCTCTCTCAGGACAGTGAGTTTAAAGGGGAAACCCCAGCTGTATTTGATACCTCTTTCCCTTAGGGTCATCGTCACCGGTCTCAGCTCCCACCATTTGTTAATCATGGAGGTTGCTAGGTCACTTGAGTGCCATTAAATACCAGTTCAGTACTGTTTCTGCAGGCTCCAATCACTTGTTCCTTCCAGGAGAACTAGTTGAACCTGGTGACCACGTCTCTTGTTCTGCTTGGGTTCTACAGCCTTGGGCCCACAACTCTGTGGGCTTTGTCCAAGCGGAGCCTTTCTCCAGTTAGGTCCGGGACCAAAGGGCCTTTCTAAGTAGTGGTGTAGTTCCTCATTGGAGATGCTTTCAGGAATATTGTTGGTACGAAGATTTTGTCTCAATTCACGATTCTAAAAATCTTCAATAGTGTTTTTCGGGGAGATTTTTTCATTGATCATTTTATCATTTTTCAGTTATCATATATAATTTTTTAGGGAGGAGATTTTTTCATTTATCATTTTTTTCATTTACTATCTTGTCATCCGTGGCCGTGTGCCATCTTATTGTCTATGTTGTTTGTCCTTTCACCTAAGGCATTTAGGTCCTGTTTAAAGTCCAAGATGGCTTTCTGCAATTTGTGCTGGAAGGTGTTTGTGATATTCTTAAAAACTACCTCCAGGTTCTTCTTTGTAATCTGCTGGCTATCCCTTCTGTCCTGTCCAGAGCCTGAGGACATGCAAAGGAAGGGCAGGAAGAGCCACCAGTACCTTGCTCAGGCATGGCCTGCTCACTCCAAATAAAACAGGACACCTCTTGGGTACCCTCACTCCAAAAAAAAAACAGGACACCTCTTGGGTACCAGATTTTGTATGTGTGGAAGGCATCTCTCTATACTACATGGACATTCAAATCCCTGCATCAGCGTTCTAGCGTATTATGCTTTTATGTTTATTGGCTTGTGTGGCTGTGTGCCCCGGGAGCTATAAGCTCATGCTGCCATTCACCCCAAAAGCACACCTGCATCAATGGTCATGTTGTACAATATCCCTATCTGCAAGAAATCCAGTGGTAGAAGCTACCTATGTACCAGTAACGCTGATCTTCACTCCCAAAACACACAGAACTCCCTTCTGGAGCTTGATCTCTATAGAAGCAAAGATGTAACTTTTCTTTACCTTGTCTTTTGCACCCTGACTCACTGTTCCAACGCGATTCACATCCACATCCAAAGAGACGTCTGGAAGTGCAATGAAAAAAAGAGTTTAGCGGCAGTGCCGTTATTTCCAGGATAAAGAACAAACTAAGGCAAAATCAGGGAAAAAATAAATAAAGTGATATTTACTTTTAGATACAAGAAAATGTCTAATCATAACCTAATCTTCCAAACTTCTCTGCGAAAGTCAGCAATATTATGGACAGAGTTTTTTTTAAGTGAAACTTCTTTGCTGGGACCAAATCACTTTTCTTGAGATGGAAGTGGGTTATGGAAGTGGCAGATGAGGTAGTCGGGCCGTGCATGTGCAGAAGCTGCCATCACATTGCCGGCTCGCACATGCAGATGCGGCCATCGCCACGTTCAAGCACATGCGCACAGCACGGTCCTCGAGTCCTAGCGCATGCGCAGGTATTGTTGGATCGCACATGCGTCCGTCGTCGCGATCAAGCGCATACGCACAGCAGGGTTCTTGCCCCTTTGCGCATGCGCATGCGCAGACATTGTCGGCTTGCACATGCGCAGATACGGCCATCGCCGCGATCAAGTGCATCCGGGCCTTTGCGCATGCGCAGAAGAATACTCCGGCCGGTCTCCGGGTGCAAGCGCAGAGGCTCTAGAGCTCGTCAGCCGTCAGCACGTTAGGCTTGGCAGCAGCATCACCAAAGGAGAAGAGGACACGGAGCCGAGACCACCCACTCGAACACACCCTATCACACACCCACACACCCTGTCACACAGACAGACACAGACACACACAAAGACTGCCACACACACTGTCACACCACACACTGTCACACACACGCACACACACACACACACACACACACACGCACACGCACACGCACACGCACACACACACACAAGGAATTCACAATTAGTGCAAATAGCTAATACAGGGGGTGTGTGCCGAGCATGCGCGTTCTAAGTCAAATTTCTTTGCGTTTTGTCAATGAAATTGTATTTTGATTTTTAATTCAAAACATCACCAACACAAATACAATTTCTGTGACAAAACAGTCACAAAAGACAAAGAAGTTTCACTTAAAATGTGCTTGCTCGGCACACACAATTTCCCCCCCTCCTTTTCTGCTAGAGCGCATTACTTCACAGTGACATCAACATTGATCACTGTCAGTAAGTACTAGGAGTTTGGGTGTTTAATGGCAGTACTACTTATATGAGCACTTTTCTCAAATGTCCCTAGTACTAAGCACTCCCTGCTTAAAGCAGCAGTCCAAGCTGTGTTTTTTTAATTTTTATTATTTCCCCCCCCCCCCCTTTTAACATGTGCATCAAAACAATGCACACAATGATAAGTAATTAGCTAAGTTGTCGATCGATCAGCAAAGATTCGGCTTGGGGGTTCACTAAATGCCTGTCAGAAGAGGACCAAAGATGCAAAGTCCTGTGGGGAAGATCATGTGACCAGGCAGTCACTAGATACAATTGGTGCACTGCTATAGAGAGGCCAGGGCTCAAAAAGGGATGTGCCAGAGCCCGTTTCAGAAGAGGAAGGGCATGTGACTTTGTAAATGATTGCTATAGAAACAAAAAATCTTCGTTACATTACAATAAATTAAAAATGTAATTTAGAGTTGTTTAAAAAATGCTACAAGTATTTTCTCATAGTACAGAACTGATTTATTTAAAAAAAAAAACACATGTAGGATATGTCTGCAGATTTAACTTTATACAGAGACAGAAGACACAACAGTATATTGGTACTGTACTTACCAACACTGGTCAAGTACAGCAAAGCACTGCCCAGCGGCACATCTCCTCTTGGTCCATAATATGAAACTTTTACCTACAAATAATTCAAAACATCGCTGTGTCACATTACTATTTTAGCGAATATGTGGTCTATTTACTAAAGTGTCCTGGCAGAAAAACACGGGCAAAAAAAGTGTATCAATGATAAACATTCCTATTGAAATGAATTGGATGAACTTCTTTGATAACTCTGGTGTAGTATTTTCGCACTTGTTTTGGCCCTTTTTTGCAGCCGGAAAACTTTGATAAATGACCCCCAATGGGTTATTTGCTTCTGTATCACAATGGCATAGAAGATGTATGCATTCGCTCGAAGTTTCAGGAGCAAATATACTGATTTTCAAACACATTTGCAGGGTTATTTACTAAAGTTTCCAGGAATCATTTTCTTGGATAAATCTGGTGTTTGAGATAAATGTGCTCCTTTGACAAATAGGGTGTCTGAAGGTTATCATTTCCCTGTAGTACCACTTAGTACTGTCCATATGGCCAGGGTTGGCCTTAGGGATCTTGGGGCCCGAGCAAGAGAGTCATTGGGGGCCCCTTAGACCAGGGGTGCGCAAACTTGGGGGGAGCGCAACTTTTTCTGTGAGTGGGCGCGGCACTTGCAGAGGCCCTGCGCTCTGCCCCACAACATTTAAATTAAATGCCGGGGAGCGCACGAGGCCTCTGTAAGTTCTGATTTCCGGCGGCTTCTGGCAATGCATCGCCATAGCAACCTGACATCACATGACGTCGTGAAGTCAGAAAACGCCAGAGAAAAGGTAAGCTGGGGAGTGGGGGGCGCGAGCAGAGGGGGGGGGAGAGCAGGCAGGGGGCGCAGACAAAAAAGCATGCGCACCCCTGCCTTAGAGGTTTGAATTTGATGACCTATAACTCTGCAAGTTGGACATTTCTGATTTAAATGGCACTTTACCCTGTCGATGAGGTGACAATTAAAGTATCATAATACATTCAGTGTAATTCACATGTATTACCACTGGAGAGAGGAATATTACAATCTACATCAGGGGTGCTCCGACATGGGGGCGCAAGATTTTTCAGGGGGGGAACGCGGTGGTTGCAGAGGCCCTGCGCTCTTCCCGAAGGCATTTAAATGAAATGCCGGGGGATTGCGTGAGGCCTCTGCAACTTCACTTACCATTTCTCTCATGCGACGCGTCGCCGTGGCAACGTGACATCACATGACCCCGCGGCGTCATTTGACATGGTAAGGAGGGGGGCGCGAGCAGGGGGGCGCCAGGGGGGGAACGTTTGCGCACCCCTGATTTACATAATACATGTAACATTATGTCAACACTGCACTCTAAAGGTTACCCAAGTCATAAACCGCAAACAGTATAATGCAGTTACCTACAAATGTGATACATGGAAAACATTGGCAAAATTTGGTGGACCCCTCCAGTCTGTGGGGCCCCGGGCAGTTACCCAAGGCCACTATTCTATGGTCCTGTACGTCCCCTGGTGTCTCCTCTGAACGAAAAACATATGTATTTGTCCACGGAACAATCACCTTGCTGTCATTGAGCGCCCTGCTGGGGCCGGTGCTAGACACAACTACTTTAACGCCTTTGTCCAGGGGCCAGGTGGCTTCTTTCTCCGGCTTTTTCACGATCTGCGGGTTATAGACCATAGAGACGTCTATGAGGGACGTCCCCCGGGCGTCAAACGAAACCGCCCCCGAAGGGATTGACCTGAAACAGAAAACTTGGAATTAGTATTCTGCATTTTTTTTTTGCTTTTTATTTGAAAAAAAAAAAAAAAAGTGTTTATTTTCTAAACAATGAAACCGGATAAAAGAAGAAAAAAAAAAAGAAAGAAAGAAATTGTGTTAGAACCAGTGGGGCGGGTGGAAACGCCACACACGGGATGGGACTTCTTCTGCATCCGCCAAAGCAGCTGGTTGAGCCGTTTGCGGATGAAATTGGGAAAATTTCGGCTAAAACACAGCCCAATTGGTGACTTTGGCTGACATAGAATAAGCTCCTTTGCCTTTTTATCTGCGCCAAATGAAACCAGAATCAGAAGCTACAATATAGCCGGGTAGCCACTCCTGGCGATGTGTGCGACACAATCGTAGCGCGGTAATAACTTTGCCGTACTGTTCAGTGTGCTCTACAATTTTTTACTACAGGAAATGCTTAAGTCCAAGCTCCAGGACACACAGCAATTGTGTAAGGCTGGGGCCATAGAGGGGTGAGGAGTTCCGAGCCGCGCTGACGCTGAGGCTCGCCTGCTGAAATCTGCGCGATTTCATGCCCATGCAGGCGAGCCAGCGGGCGCGATCGGAGGCGAGGGGAGACGGAGGGAGGCAGGGCAGTGACGTCGCTGGGCCAATCGCCCGCGACGCACCGACGTCGCGGCGCCGTGACGTTGACGCTGCTCCGCGCTGATTGGATGTTTTCCGCCGACAGCGCGCTGAAAAACAGCTTGGCGCTCGGCTGAAAACTCCAACTCGTCAGCACGCCTGCGGACGCTCGCGTGAGCCCCCTCTAAAGGAATCTTCATTGAGGATGCAGGGGCTCAGCGCAGAGCGTCCGCGTGGCTCAGCGCGGCCTGTCCTTCTATGGACTCGGCCTAAGGCGTTCATTGTTGTCAACAAAAAGGGGCGGAAATCGGGAAAAACGAAATCCCTTATATGAAAAAAAAAGCCATTTTTCGGTGAAAATCGGTAAATACTGAAAACGCGGGACACTACATATAATCGACATAGAGGAATAATTATCTTTTAATGCAGCATTATAAACTTCAGTTACTAATTATAGACGAATAATATTAATACAGATGTGATAAATGATAAAAAGATGAAAACATTTTTTTTAAAAGCTGATTTCTCAAGTTAAAATGATGAACCCACAAATATAGGGCACTAAAGGGGCTATTCATTAAACTACGATAGTGCCGATCAGGGCACAATTACATGGAAACGCTCATTAAAGTCAATTACATTTTCCTGTGCAAAAGTGCAGTTTGAATAAATAACCCTCTAAGGCCATGTCCCCAGTGGCCGCTGCGGCGCTTGCTACGGCACGCGCGCCACACACCCTAGCACAGCCCTCTATGGGGCAGACCCCAGTGGCCGTGTGTGTGTGGCCGCGCAAAGCGCTGTGACGCATACGCTTGCAGGGAAGACAAGAATTTTTTCTTCCCGTACCGCGACGCGATCACATGGTCGGGGCCACCAATGGAAGGGCAGATATGCGCCGTCATGGCCCCGCCCCCGTGCTCCCCTAGAGCTGCCCTACACACCGCCGATCGCGGCTTTAAACTGTACACGTGCCGCCAGGTCCCCGGGTGCGCATGCCGCAGGTGAGACTGGGTCCGTAAGGTACATTAATCGGAGGTGGCAATCACTGTGGTTAGGACGTGGCTAATTCTTTCCAACTGTAATGTGTAGATCAGGGGTGGCCAACACCAATCCTCAAGGACCATCAACAGGTCAGGTTTTCAGAATATCCCTGCTTCAATCAGTCCCTGCTTCAGCACAGGTGGCTCAGTCTTTGACTGAGCCTGTTCTGAAGTAGGGATATTCTGAAAACCTGACCTGTTGGTGGCATTTAGGACTGGATTTGGCCTATTCTGAAAACCTGACCTGTTGGTGGCCTTTAGGACTGGATTTGGCCTCCCCTTGTGTAGATATTTTGTGTGTAAATAATCTGCTGCCTGACATATGCCTGCATACAATATCTTCATTTCTAATTTTGTAATAATAATAATAATAATATAATAATAATGCTTTTTCTTCTATAGCGCTGACAGTCTACACAGTGCTGTACATAGAATATTTGCAGGCATGAGTCCCTGCCCCATAGAGCTTACAATCTATTTTTTTGGGGGTGCCTGAGGCACATGTAAATAAAGTGACTTGCCCAAGGTCACAAGGAGCTGACACCGGGATAATTTATTGCCCTATAAAACTTCCCTTTTACAGTTGCATTTTGCAGGCTTCTTGCTGTTTAGACCCTGAGGCAGATTCCAGCTCCTGACACTGCAGAGAAAGCACAGCCGGGACGAGCCTGGTGGTTGAGTCACTGATTCACTGCTGCATTATATTTCACATACATCTCACTACTCATTTCTGTCGCTGGCTGAGAGTTGACATGTTATAACCTCTTGAGCCCAAGAAATGTTGACCCCTATTTGTTATGACGTGAGCCGCCTTCCCCTTGTTTGATTGAAATGAATGGAGTTACAATCTTCTGGAGCAAGGAGCTCATAGGGGTCCGTGTTAAAGTGGATGAGGAGTAAAGAGTGATGCACTGTGCTCATTTGCATGTCATTACCCAGAATCCCTGGCGGCAGTGGAAGCACTGTTTGCTAAGTGATAATGGGGAAAGACAGACATGCAAATGCACAACAAGTGGTATTTTTATTTACAGAGCAAAGAGAAAATGGCTTCACACCATACTGACCATGTGGTCCACTTATTCTTTCCATTGTCACTTGTTATTGGGAATTGTTCACCGCTTCTGATCGTACTGTACCAATCTCAAGCCTGTCTGACTTCATTTTCTGCATTTGCTCTGTCCGCCTTATCTGGGACTCTATTCCATAAATCCACTAGCATTTTTTATATTGTTTTCTGTGGGAAGTGTTATTTCTCCCTAACTCCCTTCCTCTGCATCCCGGCTGGGCCCACCTCACTGTCCAACTGGGCCCAGCTCCCCCCCCCCACACCCGGCCGACTAAGTCCGCCTGGGCCCACCTCCCACCACTCACCTGGATCCGCCTCCAAGCTTTACCCACCTCCCTCAGTTCGACAGGGCTGCCTTCCTGCTGGACACTCCACCCTCCGCTGACTGGGCATTTTGTCTCCCCTGCCACCAGACACTGCAGGTACAGTGAGCACCACCCTCTCACCTTCCGCTCAACAACCGTTTAGCACCTCCAGTCCTCAACCCAGGGCAAGGTCAATACTCTATCCTGGGCCCCATAAAATCTGTGGACGAGCCTGGTTAAAGGTACTTGGTGTAAAAATAAGACCATTAAACCCAGTGATTATCCTATTATTTCGATTTTACTGTTTACTGTTCAAATATTAACGCGTTGCTCCACTAGGCACATGTATAAGATGCTTAGGTGTGTACATGACAAGACTTTTCCGGTTAAACAGCAACACATATATTTAGAGGTCAAAGAAGTTTATGTAAATACAGTATGTACTAGTTTATTAGTCTAACGTATAACGTAATACATCATTGTTCTTATAGGTAAGCCACACCCATGAAGACAAAGCAGTGTTGATGACCCTGAAGCACGTGACCCTTATTGAGTTAGGGCCAAATGGGGGAATGTAAGATCTTTTCCATTGACCTCCAGGATCTGGATTTGTAAACATGCCATGCAGTCTGTGTGTTTGTGGTGATGATGAGGTTAATAACCAAAGGCTGAGAAAAGTTCTAGAATGTACAAAAGTGCTCAAGAATGACTCTGTGCTGCCCAGTTGTAGAGGGAGCATACCTACCCCATGTGGAACATTGAATAATGTAGTCCAAGAAGCATCAGTAACCTTTCTTGACCGTATTCAGCCCCAGAGATAACAAGGTAAATATGGAGCTTTGATTCTAATATATTTGTCTACAGAAAGAGGCAAGAACTAAGAACTGGTTTGCCCTACAAAGTTATGCATTTCCAACCTTGGTACAGCTCAGTGTTTCAGTTCATGCTTCGGAAAGGCTGTGATGCCCTGAACACTCCCAGTTACACAATATAAACTACATGTGAACATCTGCAACTGGTTGGGGGAGTTAGGTTCAGGCGGGTGTCCCAAATTGTCAACTGAACATAAAAACCTACTATGTGCCCGTAAGTAAGGAATAGTACATACAGTAAAGGAACAAGAACAATGTTCCAGCACTCTCACAATATGAAAACCGTAAACCAAGATAAATGCCAAATTGAAAATATTTAATGTGAGTACCTGACAATAACAAACTTGGAGCTGTGTCACATAAGCGGAAAACACATGACAGTGGACCCTAAAAGAAGTAGGGAGATCAGGGACAGGGAGTGCACAAACAACAAAAATGGGGGGGGGGGGGAGAGGGGGGAGGGTGGTCTTAATCACAATGGGAATTTTTTTTCTTTTAGGGTCCACTGCCATGTGTTTTCCACTTATGTGACATCGCTCCAAGTCTGTTATTGTCAGGTACCCACATTAAATATTTTCAATTTGGCATTTACCTTGGTTTACGGTTTTCATATTTTGAGAGTGCTGGAACATTGTTCTGTTATTATTATAGGGGTAGCCTGGGTCCCTCTTGTTCCTATTGCACCCTACACTCAGTCACCATTTACATTCTTGAGTGCTGTCTATCATTTGTCTTTGTTATACAGTAAAGGAATGTCTATCTCCTAAACAAAAAAAACTTTCCCTATGGAACGTATCCACTGTATAATCTGTAAGCTGTAGTTTGCAGGTGATTCATCACAATCTATTACAAAAGTGGTTGTAAAAGAATCAAATAGCTTTGGAAGAGTTCTAGTCTATAATTATTATAATCATTATTATTATTTTGCCATATTTGTGCTATATATTCAGTTTAAATAGTTCTTTCAACTCGTAAATCATGTATGCAGTGCTTTACTGTATAAACATGCTGACAGTGTTAACTAGAGAGGGTGTACTGAAATACAGGTAGTAGAGAGCAGACAGAATTGTGCATGATGGGCAAAGGACATCTCAGCATAGAACCACGTGGAGTATTTACTAAAGTTCTCCATCTGTAAAATTGGTGGAAAACCAGAGTAAGAAAAAAGCACCGTATTAATCCAATATTGAGTTGGAGTTTTTCCAACTCATAAATCAGGTGTCATTTTAATACACTGGATTCCCCCCCCCCCCCCAGTTTAAAGGTGGGAGACGTTAATAAATAACCCTCATGTAGGTCAGCTATCAAACTTGCTGTGGAATTCCTATGTAAGAAGCAGCACCAGATTTGTCAAATCATGTTGACCGTTCCATTGCATCCTTCCACTTCTTCTACTCATTGAATGTAAGGACAGGGATGTTATTAAAACAGCAATAATACAGAACCAATTTGTAAAGCATGTGACAATGTATATGCTACATTCTTAGGCCTCGTTCAGGGTGCCAGAGGCAGGAGTTGGAGGGCGGGCGTTATGGAGGGAGGGCGGCAGTCTGCTGGGCGATGTGTGTTCATCCTCCCCAGCAGACTTTTTTCAGAGTTGAGGAGGCGGGGAGGGGGCGGGGCTACAGACGTGAGGTTAGGGATCCAAGTTGCAGTCTTGAAATCATTCTCAAGAATGATTTCATTGGCTGACTAGGTCCTTGTGACGCTGCTGCAGCTTCAAAAAACGAATTTTTTGTTTATTGAAACTGTAGCCAGCGTCAACTCCGGGCTTCGGAGGCAGGGCAGCTGCTACCCTGACAACCAGTATTCAATTTGAATACTTTGTGTCCCACGGCAGCTAGCACGGCAGCACGCCCTCCCTCCAAAGCCGGCACCCTGAACGAGGCCTTACCTTAGCTGGTAATCGTTTGGTGCTCCTGTTATAAATCTGTAAAAAGCCTTTCAGTTTCAATCAATCCTTCGGTCAGTGTAACTCAGCAGCTACAATGTATCCTTATATGATTAAGGTAACATTTTCTATTGTTACAGTTTGCAGCTCAAATTGGTGGGAACATTGGCAACAATTGATCACAAACAGGAAAGTGTTGCAAAGATATTGCACTGCTGGTGAGGTGAGCTAAAACCTGCTCTAGAAATCAAACGATGCTTTAAAACTCATTAAAATGGCATAAAAAGTTGAATAAAAAAACAGCCAATATCTAATACTACAGAACTGATTTATATCCAAGAAAAGATATAAGATTTCACGTTTTGCTGCTTTAAGATCTCCTGGCAGTAAAACTCATACAACAACCATCACCACAGTTGAAAGCAGCAGGAGGAGAAGCAATTCCAACGCAGCACTGTTTCCAGTTGTATATATGTATATCCCCTCAACCCTCCCTCCAAATAAATTTGGGAGAAATGCCTGTGCTGGAAAAGGAGCACACTGAGGTACCGTGGGGCTGGGAGATATGCTAATGGTTATGCAAAGTATATGTAAACGAGTCACATCCCACACTTACTAAAAGGCTGTCCATAACAACTATACTGAGTTGACAAATTTAGGGCACTCAATGCAAAGGTACCCAACCCCACCCAACGACTGGACTGGTGTCCAAACCATCAGGATTTAAACTCCCAACCTCTGCTACTCTGGGCATCAGCTCTAGTAGTGTGAGCACTTTACCGTCTTCTGGGGGGTAGTGAATCATATCTAATAAGCAGTCGCCTGGCACCTTCTGACGCAGGAAGACCCCTTACAATCCATTTATTTGAATAGCCTGTAATGTATTGCAGCACCGAAGGTGTCTTATGGCAGAACACTGCTTAGTAAATATGGCCCACTGTGTTTATGCTTTATAAGATTAGAAGAACTAACTCAAGTCACTTTGTTATAATACTTTCTCTCTGCATCTGCTTTATTTGCTGTGCTTCCCCTTGTTTTTACTTGTGTGTGTCAGAAAACCTGTGTTTTATTTCATTTCAAGCACAGGAAACGGAGCGCAAATACTCCCAGGTGTGTGCAAGACAAAAAGGGGAACCAATACAGTGCAACACAGCAAATATTAAATATCAGCCAGGAATAGAAAAAATGGGATAAAGCAGCTCCTCCCACTCACATGGTATCATTTGAATGTAGGTGGTCTGAGGTACATAAAACCCCTTCTTCCAATAGTAGGATATGCAGTGATGTAGATAAGCAGGTATTGTAGGATTTTAGGACCTTTCGGGCAGGCACCAATCCCAGAGCCAGACAGCCCCACTGCTAGAGATGCTGCCTAGAAAAGCCGTGGTTGTCGGTTCTAGTTCTCGTGAGTCCGACGCCGGTACACGAGTGCACAATTGGGGAAAGCATTGCAGGTGTAGAGTTATGCAGGAGACTGGAAGGGGAATTATCCTGTATTATTTACTCAACAATTGACATCAACTTGGTAATTCTACTGACTGCCTTGAAACCTCACTAAGGTAAGGTACACATCATTGTCTTGTCTATATACTGCATCTTTCTGATAATGAACCTGTTTTTTACCCCCAATTCTGTTCTTTACAGTGGTCTAAAGTAAATGTTACTCTATCTATTCACTACAAACTTCTATTCACTACAAACGTCTCCCTCCTGGCCCATGCCCAATGTAATCATACATCCTGGACTACTCAAAAGCCTTATCTATGGAATGCTTGTGGGGAGCTCAGAAAACCAGCACACCTACAGTAGCACCACTCATTCTAATGGTAACTGTTCAGTCTGCAAACAATTACCCACATTTCTATGTATACTGCTACTCTCTTTAGCAGGGGATATTGTATTCAACCCAGACCCTGCCCTTCTCGACTCAGTCCCATGCCCCTGATAATGCCCCCTTTGAATTCCAAAACGTGCTATCTGTCACCTATATAAATATTCAAAGCTTGCTGCCCAAACGGGATGCACTAAGAGCATGGTGCCTTTTGCATAAGCCTAAAGCCATAATTGTCACCGAAACATTATTAACATCAGGCCATATCCCAAAGCCATAGAAAACTGCTAAAGTTGTCCCAGTCTACATAAGTGGGGACAAAAACATTGCCTCCAACTACAGACCAATCTCTCTTCTCCCAATACTATCTAAAGTCCTGGAAAAAGTTGTCCAATCCCAATTAAGCGATTACTATAACAAGACAAACTTCCTCTGCCAAATCCAATCAGGCTTTCACCAAAACACTCCGCAGTAACTAGCCGCTTAAAAGTTTGCAACAAGATTCAGTGTGGAATGGAACGTGGACAACCCCACACCTCTGGAATGCCCTTCCCCTCAACACCCGACTTGCACCCTCTCTATCCACTTTTAAGACCCACCTTAAAACACACTTGCTTAAAGAAGCATATGAGTAGCTCCGCGGCTAATACTATACACGTTACATAAAGCTTGGCCCCCTGCAGATGCACTTACCTGAATGCTTTCCTACTGTCTCTGAACATCCTTCCTACCTACCAATTAGATTGTAAGCTCTTCGGAGCAGGGAATCCTCTTCCTAAATGTTAATTTTTAAGTCTGAAGCACTTATTCCCATGATCTGTTATTTGTATTATTTTTTATTTATATCATGGTCACGTGTATTACTGCTGTGAACCGCTATGTACATTAATGGCGCTATATAAATAAAGACATACATGCATACAACTTACTGGTGCAATATTCCTAGATTTTGCAAAGGCTTTTGACACTGTCGACCATGTTGTCTTGTTAAACAAGCTCAGTGCTCTGGAATAGGAGAACACGCTATAAACTGTTTTCACTCCTTTCAGGTAAATCCCAATATGTGTCTATCTCAGGCAAAAAAAACCCTTGGGTATCACCTGTATGGTCCCTCAAGGCTCTGTTCTGGGGCCCCTATTCAGTCTTGATTAATGATATACCTACAGCTTGTAATGTCACTTCAATACACATGTATGCGGATGACACAATCTTATATGCACACAGCCCTAGCCTCTCTAACCTTGAATATGTACTTAAATCTGATTTTTCCAGGCTTGAGCACTGGATTTCCCAAAACAAACTCTTTTTAAACACTGACAAAACTGTACCATTGGTATTTGGGACTAACTACATGTTTCAGATCAGAACCCACTCTAACACCCTTCTTGCTAGTTTTAAATATCTTGTCATATGGCTTGACTCCCATTTAACATTTGGGTTGCATATTGATACCCTGACATCAAAAACCTATGCCAAACTGGCTGTACTTTAAAGGAACAAATCCTCCCTAAACCCACATGGGTTATAAAGAACATCTCACAGCAGATGCTAATGCCCATTATAGACTATGGGCCATAGTATACATCACAGCACCGCAAACTCACCTTAGCAAACTAGACATAATCTACAACTCAATATGCTGCTTTATCCTACAATGTAACTACAAACACACATCACTGGGAAATGCTCCAAGAACTAGATTGTCCATCTCCTGATTTCAGGCGTAAAGTGCATTTTTCCTGTCTTGCCTTCAAATACTTTCTGGGAAAGCTACCCACCTACCTGAACAAGCACCTCACCCCTACCACACACAGCACTTATCACCTGAGATCTGACTCATGCCGCTCCTGCTTCTTTTACTGTGCACCTCACACCTGGAATAATCTACCTGAGACTCTCAAATCCGCCACCAATCTAAGTTCTTTAAAGACTTCAGCTGTCTCACATTTTAATCTGGTCTGAAACTGTTAATTGTTCCATGCCCATAATTTATATTGTCTCCAACTATCCATGAAATGTCTGTAAATATAACATGTATCGATGTATTGTCATTATAAGTCTGTGCCCAGAACATACTTGAAAGCGAGAGGTAACTCTCAATGTATAATAATATTTATGAACATTTTATAAATAAATAATATTCCAGTTACTACAGTAGATGCCTTAGGCTTCTCAAGTCAATAGAGTTCTTATTGAAATCCTTTTGGGAAGTGCGGGCTGTGACTCATTTCAATATACTTTGTATAGTTAATATTGGCGTATCTCCCAGGTCACCTCAGGTGTGCGGCATTTTTAGCACAGGCGTCTAGCTCTAAATTATTTCGAGGGAGGGTTGAGGGGATATATATATACACTGGAGACATTATTAAATTGGAACTCATCCTCTTGCTTTCAACTGGTGCTGTTTCTGTAGGAGCTTTACTGCCAGGAGACATTAAACAGCAAAACATGTGAAGTCTTATATGTTAAAAAAAATTAAATAAAAATCAGTTCTGTAGTATGTAGTATTAGATAATTACTGGGGGGGTTTCAAATTCAACTCAATGTAATTTTTAATGAGTTTTAAAGCATCCTTGATTTCTATAACAACACTAACAACACTATCCTGTTGATAAAAATTGTAAATTGTTGCCAATGTTCCCAGCAGTTTGAGCTGTAAACTGTAACTATAGATATGTTAAAAAAAACGCGTTGGATTTGACTTGGAGAGTAATCTGCAGAATTCCTCACCTGAAAAGGACCGGCCAATAGAGATGGGCAATTTTGGGGGGTGAATTTAAATCCGCAGCGGATCGGCTGCTTCCTTTGGCCTGCGGATTTCCACGGATCAATCTCAATAAGGGCGATTCGCGGGTTGCAGATTTTTGTATTATTATTGCGAATGCGCTCAGCGGATTCCGCAGCCCGTCGGCGGATTGTAGAATCCAATCTGTGGATTCCGCAACCCATTGGGGGGATTTTTAAGAATGAACCCCGCGGATTGGATTCTACGAATCCGCTAACGGGTTGTACCCAATAGCGGTTTTCGATGAATCCGCGTGGATTCAAACCAACTAAATCCGTTCGCGCAGATTTTACACCGTGAACCAGATTTTGGGTGTGGGGGGTGGGAGGGATGTGGGGGGGGGGGGGAGAAATGCGAGGAAATTTGGGCGGATTCGCCCCCATTTCCACCTGGCCAATCCGTGTTGGCTTCAAATTCAAGAGAAAAAAAAATCCCGTCTCCACTCACAATACCCTTATATAATTAAATCTGTTCAATGCTTTGCAGGATCTATCAGCACTAAAAGGGTTAAGAAGCAAGTATAATATCCTACTGAGCCCACGCATGTAATTACCGGTAGCTCATTATAGTCTCAATGGAGAGATTATTGGATGACAGCTAACTGCCAGTATCATAGCCTCATAAATCACAGAAAAATTGCTCTAAGTTGTAAAACTGTCATATTTATAGCAGCAGTAAGCTGGAGAGCGGGGATTCATTTCTCCTGTAGGACTATTTGTGGGATGGGAACGAAGAGCTTTTAAAGCTGTGAGCAAAACCCAAGTATCTCCTATTATTGAGGCTGAGTTTCCTTTGCTTCATATCCGAATTAATTTTAAGGTGTATTTATGCAGCTCTGAAAATCGTCATTTTTTTTTTCATTTAAAATAAAGTAAATTACATTTCCATGAAATGAAAACTGAAAGTGGCACCCACGGTGACTCCATCATATCAGTGAGTGATTTGGGGAGGGGTTGTATTGTGTAAGGGGATGGGTGACTTATTTTTACGGGATACATTATAATCTTGAATCTTGGATTGTCATGTCGTCCTTCTCTTAGAGAGGTGTGAGCCTGACGAGTTCTGCGTTCCCCCTGTTTCGTTTGAACTTTTTAAAAATGTGCAAACAGTTTCCTCAAACTTTTTTTACCAAAACGTTTGCAAAATCTCACTGAAAAAGTGTCTAAATTCTAGCAACATTGGGATATGTCACAGCGTATCCTTCAAATAACAGCCGGACCCCTAAAATAGGGCTTTCTCTCTCACAAAAACAATCCCAGATTTCGGGCTGTGGAAACGAGTTTGTCTTTCACCGTGAACACATTTTTTCTTAGGCGAAAAGAGGGCAAATTTAACATGGTTCACAGATCCCTACTCCCTTCATTGTGTCCAGCTCGAGGTATACACAGATCCCTACTCCCTTCATTGTGTCCGGCTCGAGGTATACACAGATCCCTACTCCCTTCATTGTGTCCGGCTCGAGGTATACACAGATCCCTACTCCCTTCATTGTGTCCGGCTCGAGGTATACACAGATCCCTACTCCCTTCATTGTGTCCGGCTCGAGGTATACACAGATCCCTACTCCCTTCATTGTGTCCGGCTCGAGGTATATACAGATCCCTACTCCCTTCATTGTGTCCAGCACGAGGTATATACAGATCCCTACTCCCTTCATTGTGTCCGGCACGAGGTATATACAGATCCCTACTCCCTTCATTGTGTCCGGCACGAGGTATACACAGATCCCTACTCCCTTCATTGTGTCCGGCTCCAGGTATACACAGATCCCTACTCCCTTCATTGTGTCCGGCTCCAGGTATACACAGATCCATACTCCCTTCATTGTGTTCGGCTCGGGGTGTACACAGATCCCTACTCCCTTCATTGTGTCCGGCACGAGGTATACACAGATCCCTACTCCCTTCATTGTGTCCGGCACGCGGTTTACACAGATCCCTACTCCCTTCATTGTGTCCGGCTCGAGGTATGCACAGATCCCTACTCCCTTCATTGTGTCTGGCACGAGGTATACACAGATCCCTACTCCCTTCATTGTGTCCGGCTCGAGGTATACACAGATCCCTACTCCCTTCATTGTGTCCGGCACGAGGTATACACAGATCCCTACTCCCTTCATTGTGTCCGGCTCGAGGTATACACAGATCCCTACTCCTTTCATTGTGTCCGGCTCGAGGTGTACACAGATCCCTACTCCCTTCATTGTGTCTGACACGAGGAATACACAGATATCTACTCCCTTCATTGTGTCCGGCTCGAGGTGTACACAGATCCCTACTCCCTTCATTGTGTCCGGCTCGAGGTATACACAGATCCCTACTCCCTTCATTGTGTCCGGCACGAGGTATGCACAGATCCCTACTCCCTTCATTGTGTCCGGCTCGAGGTATACACAGATCCCTACTCCCTTCTTTGTGTCCGGCTCGAGGTATACACAGATCCCTACTCCCTTCATTGTGTCCGGCTCGAGGTATACACAGATCCCTACTCCCTTCATTGTGTCCGGCTCGAGGTATACACAGATCCCTACTCCCTTCATTGTGTCCGGCTCGAGATATACACAGATCCCTACTCCCTTCATTGTGTCCGGCACGAGGTATACACAGATCCCTACTCCCTTCATTGTGTCCGGCTCGAGATATACACAGATCCCTACTCCCTTCATTGTGTCCGGCACGAGGTATACACAGATCCCTACTCCCTTCATTGTGTCCGGCTCCAGGTATACACAGATCCCTACTCCCTTCATTGTGTCCGGCTCGAGGTATACACAGATCCCTACTCCCTTCATTATGTCCGGCTCGAGGTATACACAGATCCCTACTCCCTTCATTGTGTCCGGCTCGAGGTATACACAGATCCCTACTCCCTTCATTGTGTCCGGCTCGAGGTATACACAGATCCCTACTCCCTTCATTGTGTCCGGCTCCAGGTATACACAGATGTCTACTCCCTTCATTGTGTCCAGCTCGAGGTATACACAGATCCCTACTCCCATCATTGTGTCCGGCACGAGGTATACACAGATCCCTACTCCCTTCATTGTGTCCGGCTCCAGGTGTACACAGATCCCTACTCCCTTCATTGTGTCCGGCTCGAGGTATACACAGATCTCTACTCCCTTCATTGTGTCCGGCACGAGGTATACACAGATCTCTACTCCCTTCATTGTGTCCGGCTCGAGGTATACACAGATCCCTACTCCCTTCATTGTGTCCGGCTCGAGGTATACACAGATGTCTACTCCCTTCATTGTGTCCGGCTCGAGGTATACACAGATCCCTACTCCCTTCATTGTGTCCGGCTCGAAGTATACACAGATATCTACTCCCTTCATTGTGTCCGGCTCGAGGTATACACAGATCCCTACTCCCTTCATTGTGTCCGGCTCCAGGTATACACAGATCTCTACTCCCTTCATTGTGTCCGGCTCCAGGTATACACAGATCCCTACTCCCTTCATTGTGTCCGGCTCGAGGTATACACAGATCCCTACTCCTTTCATTGTGTCCGGCTCGAGGTGTACACAGATCCCTACTCCCTTCATTGTGTCTGACACGAGGAATACACAGATATCTACTCCCTTCATTGTGTCCGGCTCGAGGTGTACACAGATCCCTACTCCCTTCATTGTGTCCGGCTCGAGGTATACACAGATCCCTACTCCCTTCATTGTGTCCGGCTCGAGGTATACACAGATCCCTACTCCCTTCATTGTGTCCGGCTCGAGGTATACACAGATCCCTACTCGCTTCATTGTGTCCGGCACGAGGTATACACAGATCCCTACTCCCTTCATTGTGTCCGGCTCGAGGTATACACAGATCCCTACTCCCTTCTTTGTGTCCGGCTCGAGGTATACACAGATCCCTACTCCCTTCATTGTGTCCGTCTCAAGGTATACACAGATCCCTACTCCCTTCATTGTGTCCGGCTCGAGGTATACACAGATCCCTACTCCCTTCATTGTGTCCGGCACGAGGTATACACAGATCCCTACTCCCTTCATTGTGTCCGGCACCAGGTATACACAGATCTCTACTCCCTTCATTGTGTCCGGCTCGAGGTATACACAGATCCCTACTCCCTTCATTGTGTCCGGCACGAGGTATACACAGATCCCTACTCCCTTCATTGTGTCCGTCTCGAGGTGTACACAGATCCCTACTCCCTTCATTGTGTCCGGCTCGAGGTATACACAGATCCCTACTCCCTTCATTGTGTCCGGCACGAGGTATACACAGATCTCTACTCCCTTCATTGTGTCCGGCTCGAGGTATACACAGATCCCTACTCCCTTCATTGTGTCCGGCTCGAGGTATACACAGATCCCTACTCCCTTCATTGTGTCCGGCTCGAGGTATACACAGATCCCTACTCGCTACATTGTGTCCGGCTCGAGGTATACACAGATCTCTACTCCCTTCATTGTGTCCGGCTCGAGGTATGCACAGATCTGCATCAAACGTAAGAAACTTGATTAACGAAACACTCCGTGGTAAAATGTGTTAAAGGAGCGGTTCCACCTAGGGTTGTTTTTTTGTTTTGTTTTTTCTTTAGGTATGAAGCAGAGTGACCCCCTGCTTCTTGAGATACGTTACCTTCAAAGGTGCTGCCGGTAGCATCCCCGGCTGGGTGAACAATATGGCGGCAGAGGAGCCAATAGGGAGCCGGGAACCTCAAACAATGAAAAGTACATGTCCAAGAACATATGGCTGCTTGAGGTGGCTTCACTTTAGCTGCCAATTGGAAGCCACCATGTAATAGGGTTTTTCAGCAATTTGCTGGCAAAAAAAGCCGATGTGTGATGGAGCACCAGTCCAATCTAAACAAGCCCCCTCCACTGCTGTTTCCGGCAACCCCGGTAACAACCATGCCATGTGATCGCTCCAGGGCTCATCACATGACACAGAAGTGCTGGGGATCTGGTGGCACTTTATGCCGCCAGACTGACCCCCGATACTGTAAAGGTTAATTACAGAAGCACAAGTTCATCATTCTTTCTGGATGTGAATATAATCCTGACTTTGCCAACCACCAGGTATTTAATAACAAGCTTGACAACTAGATGTTTTCTCTTCATGTCTAAACTTATGAAAAATGACTGAAAGAATGCAGGCATTACATAGTTACATAGTTACATAGTTACATAGTTACATAGTAGATGAGGTTGAAAATAAACATACGTCCATCAAGTTCAACCTATGCTAAATTTAGACGACAGATACTTTATCCTATATTTGTACTTACAGTATATTGATCCAATGGAATACAAACAAAAAAAACCAGTGAAGCATTATCTAATGATATCTCATAAGGGCAAAAATCAATTCCTTCCTGACTCCAAGAATTGGCAATCGGATTACTCCCTGGATCAACATCCTTTCCATGTTTACTTATTTGGTATATCCCTGTATACCTTTCCAAAAAGATGTCCAACCTTTTTTGAACATATCTACTGTATCTGCCATCACGGTCTCCATAGGTAATGAATTCCACAATGTAACTGCCCTTACTGTAAAGAACCCTTTCCTTTGTTGCTGGTGAAATCTCCTTTCCTCCAACCTTAAGGGATGGCCCCAAGTCCTTTGTACTGCCCGTGGGATGAATAGTTCTTTTGAAAGCTCCTTGTATTGTCCCTGAATATATTTGTATATAGTTATCATATCCCCTCTTAGATGCCTCTTTTCTAATGTAAATAAATCTAATTTAGCTAACCTCTCCTCATAAGATAGATTGTCCATCCCCTTTATTAATTTGGTGGCTATTCTCTGCACTTTCTCTAGTTCAATAATGTCTTTTTTATGGAGTGGCGCCCAAAACTGTACTCCATATTCAAGGCGTGGTCTTACTATGGCATTAACCATTTGAGTGCCAGAGTAGCCCTGGGGCCAGAGTGCCACAGCCCCTCCAGCACTTCACATAACTTCACGTGAGCTCTACATCACTGATCATGGTATGGAAGAGGAGTCATCCCCCTTCCACCCGCGATCAGTTCAGATCACATCCCCCTCTCCTTCTTAGGGCAGATCGCTTCCTATGGAGTGCAGGACGTGATCTCCCCTAAGAAAACAAGCATGTTTGGGGGACATAGCTACCCTGATCCTCCCAGGGTACCAGAACAAGCCCATGATGCAGTTGCTACGTTCTGGGGCACTCAAAGGGTTAAAGCCCTATTGTGTGATGTTTGGAGATGAATCTGTATCTTCCCTGTCCCAGGCTTAGCTGTACAAGCTGTGTAATGCTGCAGGCAGGGGTGGGCAACTCCTGTCCTCAAGGGCCACAAACAGGTCAGGATTTAAGGATATCCCTGCTTCAGCACAGGTGGCTCAATCAACAATCAAGCCACCTGTGCTGAAGCAGGGATATCCCTAATACCTTGTGTGTTGGTGGCCCTTGAGGACAGGAGTCCGAGGTATATAAAATCTATTTTTCTCATTGACTGAGCCAAGATGTTTAATTTCCTTGAGGACTGGAGTTGCCCACTCCTGCTCTAAGGAATCAACGTAAAACTAAGGGGATAGGAAGCTAAAGGTGACACATTTAGTTGTCATTTTTATGTCACTACCCAGAATCCATGTCTGCAATTTAACCACTGTATTACCTATTGGTGTGACAATGGGGTGGATGAAGCCGTTTTGGGAACCTATGGAAGATGTGCAAACACACTCATGGGTATTGTATCTTTGCTGTACACGGTATAAATGCAATTAGGATATGTAATATTAAATTCAACAACATATTATGGGTCATGAAGTTTGTGAAAAGCAAGCAAAAATGTGTCAATAACAACAAAAATGTCAATGGGTCTGAACGTGATAGCAGCAAATAAAACAGGGAAATACACCACATACTAACCACACCACAAAGTGTACAATGTAGCTAAACATAAGATTACCTTCACTATTTTTGTCTGATAGAACTCAAGATTAGCGGTGTGACATTTTCACCACAGCCCATCAACCGTGCAAAATGTGCCCTTGTTTTCAGCCAAACTCGTAGCATAAATCAGCAAGCTTTGAGAACATTTACCAAGCAATACAAGTCACGGTCCATTTGCCCTTTATAAACTGCCATTATCATGAAAATTCTGATGAAATCGCTGCACAAAATGGCGAAACTGGTTGAATTTCTCTAATTTTCAGGCAATGTCACCATATGGGAAAAATGTCCTGAACATTTGTGTCCACATTTTGCAAAGCACGTTGGAAAACATTCGCTCATCTCTTCCCAAGAGCCTCTGTGCAGGAGGAGTTGGCTGATGGAGCCAGACATGACAAACAATTAGCAAAATGGCTCGCAAAGTTATGAAATTCCTAATGAATGGCTAATTACACATTTCAAGACAATATCTCACACAACATTGTAATCATTAATTATAATACAAATTATAACCTTAGCGGGATCCTGTGCAAACTGTTCCAAACAATGTTACACACATCCTTCTTCGGTGGTAAACACCAAAAACTAGTCATTGCTCTGTCACCTACAGGGTAGCAAGTTCAAGGCCCCGTTTCCCTTCCACGCCAATCCCTGGAAGAGTACAGTAAGGGGTAGAGATTTGTTATACATGGGACACTGTGGATAAAGAACCAGGTGTCCAAATTAGAACATTTCTGTACCCTTTGTTCACCAATGGCAGCGTCACTTTGTCAGGTTATCATAACAACAAAAGGGATGTATGCAGGAGAGGGGCAAGTGCCGTTCAAAGGCAACAACTTGGAAATAGACCATTTTACTACCCTGAGAAGTACCCTCCATTTAAAGACCCCTGTTCAAAATAGTGCAAAGTGGGTTGATTCATGATTAATGATGGGAGCCTTATGGTATATATAGAGCACTTGGAACTATACTATGATATTTGCTTTATTGCGTAGGTGCTATAACTAACTTAACATTAATGTTAATGTAGGTTAACTAAGGTACAGTAGCTTAGTACATCTGGCGTTCTGTATTTTGTAGGTGATGTATTTATCGGACCCACTGGGAATAATTCCACGGTTGTTGTGAAACAGGAGCTTACCTGAGCTGAGAAGTCTCTTTTACAGATCTCTGTTAAATATGCCAATTATTTGTTAGTCATTATTGTCATTGTCAGATTTCCCATATCCATATATTTTAATCGCTGCTACTTCACTAATCTTTTAATTCTCTTGCTATTCACTAAATACTCCTCTTATTCCTTACTGATTTAATACTGACTAACCTTAAAACTCACCCCACAAGTTAAGCATCCCAACAGCCTGCACTCATGGTTACTGTCCCACAGTCACTCCTACCACCCAGTGTGGCCAAGCACTGCCATCTACAGCACTTATTCCCTCGCCTGCTGTCTCTGTAAGTTTCCCCTCAAACCTCTTAGATTGTAAGCTCTTCGGGGCAGGGATTTCCTTTCCTATTGTCTGATTTTGCTGTGCTTAATGTATTATTTTAATTCCCTGTACTGTATTCTTTGTGAAGTGCTGAGTACACTTTTGGCGCTATATAAATAAAGACATACAATACAATACTGTCTTGGCTGTCTAACAACTGTGAATCAGTTAATCTATTTGCTTTTCCAATAGGAGCCTTATAACATATGGACCCTTTAAATTTGTGTCTGGCAACTACCTCTGAGTCATTAGTTTTCCATGTTTTCTACACCTGTGGACTGGAACTTAGTTGACCTATTTTTCACATTGCATTCTGGGACTGTCCAAGATGTATACATTACTAACCTTCCGGCACCCGGTAAAAGGTACATTTCCCATAAAAGAGCACTGGGAATATCTATGCATAGCAAGACTAAAATGATCAAATCGAAACAAATAATATATGTGGCCACCAAGGTGTCAAACCTCTCTCCTCTCTTTAATATGAGTCTGCCAGGGGAAGTGACCTATGCTGAGTTTCTTATAGGGAAGCCCTCTGGTTTGGTGAGGAACATCTGAGGGTACATTCACAGCTGGAGTAACCAGTGCTCAGTGCCACCATCAGAGAGTCATGTCATCAGTCCCAAGGACTGTCCATCCTCCGGGAGGATCCACAGGGAGTCAATGAGTAGAGGAGACCTCTTGATCTTGATATTAAGATACTACCCCGATCCAGCCACAGGTGTAAGCCTCCTTTTGGTAGCACCAATACCCTTCAGGATTGTTCCCCTGTTTTGCCAACTGTGAGACTAGACTTGTGAGGAGAAGTTGAAAGTTCTTTGGATTTAGCTCATTAAACCCCTTTTTATATAAGTGGGATTGGCTGGGCATTTCTTCCTTGCACCGCCCACCTCACAGAGAAAGTTACAGGTGGACTGGCCAGTGACCGCAGCCCAGCAATCCTCAGGGGCTACCTGTTACCTAAGCTTG
This sequence comes from Ascaphus truei, assembly GCF_040206685.1. Classification (NCBI taxonomy): domain Eukaryota; kingdom Metazoa; phylum Chordata; class Amphibia; order Anura; family Ascaphidae; genus Ascaphus; species Ascaphus truei. The sequence goes on along the minus strand of NC_134488.1, from coordinate 116,705,819 downwards.
AGCAATGACTGGGCTTATCATCAATGCTACATACAGTAGTATATAACCAGAAACAGATTTGTGACCATTTTAGTGTCGCTGGATGGTGTTGATCCTCATTTAATTCCAATGACCTTCAAAACTTTTTTTTAGTCTAATTTGGAATTAGATATGAATATGCAGGAAGCAAGTAAACATCTGGTGTAGATGTTAATGGGCCAGAGACGTTATAGAATGAGTTGGCTGGCCAAGGTTGGAGTGACCATCCCATGTATTACCCAGTTGAGTCTCAATTTTGCAGGCATGCTAATTATCATTCATTTGGAAAGAATGTCACATATTGGAACACTGTGTCATTCCCTCCTTTGTTACATATACTTCAATTAAATATCGCTCAATATCACAATTATTTGTCATTTTTAAGGTCTTGTCTTTTTTGTATTCTCAATAATGTGACAGCACAAGATAAAACCTCTTTGCAATCCTTGAGTTAAAGTAACAGTTCCTTTAAAAAGCTACAATAGGTAAGTATCCACTAAGTCAGGGGTGCGCAAACTTTTCTTGCTGCGCCCCCTCTGCCTGCTCTCCTCCGTTACCGCACCCCGTCACGTGACCCGCGGCGTCATTTGACTTCACCATAGCAACCGTGACGTCACATGATCCCATGGTCATGCGTCTAAATGCCGGCTGAACCTCGGTAAGTAGAGGTGCCGAGGCCTTGCGCGATCACCCGGCATTTAATTTAAATTCCATGGGGAAGACCCCGGGACCTCTGTAACCACCCGCCCCCCCAAACAAATCTCCCACTCCTCCCCTGGGGGGAGCCCTCCCCCCCAGTTTGCACCCCCCTGCACTTAGTAACACCTCCTTCACATAAAGTACAGCTAAGAAAAGACTACAATTATGCATTTTAGAATCCCCAAATAAAAGTTATTTGTAGATTAAATGACCATGTACATAGCTTTGAATTGACCTTAAAACTTTTAATTATAAATAAATAACAAATGTTAACAATGTTATAACCACTGGGCAGTACAAATAATGATGCCCTCACTCTTCCCCTTCTGGACTATTGCAATCTGCAACTAACCAGCCTACCTGTCTTACAATTCTGTTCTAGAAGCTTGGATATTGTACGAAATTTCATCCCTTCTAAATTTTGAATCAACTAGGGGTCTCCTGAGATTTGTTTAATACTGTACATATTGTTTATTTTCTTGTTATTACAGCTTTCATTGAGCAGTGTTGAACCGTTCGTGTTTGCTGAGCCTCAGCCAGATGAAGGAGTGGCTCAGTGAGTAAGAACACGGACTCTGTAAATGACAGTCTGACACTGAGTAGGAAGCAGGGGAACCTGTTTCAAATTCTGGATTCTGCACCTTGTGACCTTTGGCAAGTCACTTTATCTCCCTGGGCCTCAGGCACCCAAAACACAGATTATAAACTGAGCAGGGACTGTATAAATCCTATGTACCATACACCAGGGGTGCGCAAACTTCTGTTGCTGCGCCCCCTGCATCCACTCCTCCGGGGCTCGCGACCCCCCAGTTTGCGCAGCGTGCCATACATCGCACTCTGCATTGTAATTATGAGCGACAAGAGCGCTATATTTAAAACATTTATTAGTTACTTGTTTGTATACAACTATTCTGTTAGCACATTAGCATGTACTAAAGATCTTCAACTATTTCTTACTATAGAAAATGTACAATTGCAGCTGTCTGTAATGAGCCCCATAAATAGAAGGTAAACACATTTTTGCTACGGAACAGATCACTGCCAGATTCACAATGAAATATCAGATCCGGATGAAAAAAAAATTCTTTTTTTAAAATTTCCTTTGATCTGAGTAAGTAAAACTGGTGCTTTACAGCCGTCAATCTTCCTTTAGGGCAGGGGGTGCTCATTTCCAGTCCTCAAAAAACCCCAACAGGTCAGGTTTTCAGTATATCCCTGCTTCAGCACAGATGGCTCAATCAGTGGCTCAGTCGAACCTTTTCCTTCATTTGTTTCAGTTCATGCTTTAGATATTTTTGGTCGGTGGGGACAGAATCCCTCCAATTGAAATAAGTGGCTTTTGGAGAGGCTGACTCGCTGGCTTATCTCATTATCTGCAGTGGGTGTTGAAGGGCTTTCCATTGAAAGAACACGCACAATAAATAATTATACCAGCGGCGCACAGCAGCTCGATCACTTCACAATAGCTCTAAGGAGCTGACTGGATTCCGAGGCCTGTGATTGGCTCACGGAGGGGTGTCTGTGCTGTGCTGTCACTATCCAGTGGAGTGAGATACATGATTGTTGTATTTTTCATATTGGTTGCTGGAGCCTGAAGCTCAGAGATACTTTTTCTAAGCAGCAGCTAACGCCGGGCTCTGTCTTAACCCTTTGCTGCCCGACGGGTCAGGACGTAATTAAACCTTAGCTATTTTTTTAAGGATACATTTATTATTTGCCATGTGAGTATTCGTCCTTTATTCCTTTGTAGCTACACGTATCTTATGCCCCTAAGCTTCCCCTACCCTGACTGTCGCCACAATCTATCGTTTCCTATTCATCTGCAAATAACATTGTTGCAGTGCAGAGGAAATACAGGTTCTATGCACACAGAGTCTCATATTTGGTTTGGGTGCTGGGAGGGTTTCTCTGGTTATACTTATATCCCTGATGTTGCAGATAATACAAGAGATTTTGCATTATGATTAGCAACATTATTATATTAAAACAGAGGTGTTGCTGTAATTTAAAACGCACACTACAAAAAAAGTAACAGGACAGTTTTTACCATGCCCTTTCCATATAACGGGGATTACTTACTTATATTTTCCTACTGCAAAACAGGGATAACACTAGTGCAAAATAATGACACCCGCTGAATTAAAGAATACATGATATTACTCTCAATTGTTACATAGTTACATAGTAGAAAAGGTTGAAAAAAAACATGTGTCCATCAAGTTCAACCTATGCTAAATTTAGAAGACAGATACTTGATCCTAGATTCGTATTTACAGTATTTTGACCCAGATTAAAGCAAATAAAAACCCCAGTGAAACATTATTCAATGATGTCTCACAAAGGGAAAAATAAATTCCTTCCTGGGATCATATTTCACCCTGGATTCCTTTTCTTCGATCCATCTCATGCTGGGTTTTTTCTTGTACTGAGTTTGCACCAGTTACGGGGCTGGGAGACTTGAGTACATCTTCCCGCCGCCGTGTGCATCCTCAACATCAACAACCCTCTTCCCACTTACCTAGAGAAGTCCAATGTTGTATCACTTCCGACCACGCATACCCCATAGGTGGGAAGTTGGCTTGAGAGCTGTATTGTTCTTTCCTTGGACATGTTTCACTCCTTCTTTCCCAGCCTCTGATGTATCAAAATGTTGTTGCTAAACTGCTCACTCTGCTACCATGAACTTGACTAACAAGACTTAAAAAGCCTGCTGACTACCCTTCCTCCTTTTATATTAAGCTAAAAAAAAAAGATGACCTCTACTCCTGAGGTTATGGCTCATTCGTGTTAAAAGATGACTATATTACTATGTAATTATTCAGCCTATGTAGATTTAATCCGTGGTTAATTAACAGGTCCTGTCACTTCTGTGGGCAGGGCTGGATTCTACATACTTTCAATATATCTCACAGTCCTGCTCCTAAAAACAGCTCCTTTCTGTTATTTAGCCTGAGTAGGCGGAGCGAGCAAGGGAAAGATGACCAAGGTCCATGTGTAACGTCACACACTCAGGATGAGGAATGTTGCGCTGCCGATATCACAGACTATTATCTACAGTAATTAAACTAACAGCTACTCCTAGTTGTATGCAAAAAAACAAGAAACACAGCGCACAACGCTCATAGTGTATTAAATGATATCTTTAGTAACCAAAATAAGGAGGTAAGTATTGTGCGTACATGAAATAAAATTTAAACAAGCATTTCAGGGTTATTGTTACCCACGCACCAACGGACGCCCGTGATAGTCTCGTGGCTCTCTCCTTCTCGCTCCAACAACCTCGGTGTAGGGCCTGGAATCTCAACTCCAAACGCTGGTATTTCAGCCTCTCGCCTTAGGGTAAGGCTAATGCAGCTTCAGCAGTCCAGAAAAGACCTCCGCTTGTATGCGTTATGCCCGTCACTGCAGGGATCTCGTTTGTAACGGAGCAGCGGGGTACACGCTGTTTGGCGTCCTGGTCGAGCGCTTCCGGGTCTGTGACGTCACAAAACCGCGAGACTTCGTCGCAAGTCTACAAGACACCGGACCGGTTCTCTGGGAGTGCTGGGATATAGAGGGTTCGCAATGTTCTTAGTCCAACGCGTTTCGAAACCACATGGGTCTCTTCATCTTTTTCACTTCCTAGTTGTATGACCTGGGAATAAAAGAATGAAGAGGTCAATTTATCTACATTTATCTACATCTCCTGGCAACAAAATTGGGACAAAACCAGAGCAAAAAACGGCACCATATTTACCAAAGAGACAGGATTCCGCTCAAAGAAACACCGTTTGATACATCTGGTGTAGACGCTGCACACTGGTTTTGCTCCAGATTTGCAGTGGGAAGACTTTGATAAATGATCCCCAAAAAGATTTATGGTTCACATAATAAAGACCCTTATTTATACAAATGGGTCGAATTCTTTTAGCGGATCTGGATCCTGTAGCGGATCGGCCGGTTCCTTTGGTTCGCGGATTTCAGCGGATCAATCTCAAAAAAGGGGGTGATCCGCGTTTTGTGGATTTTAAATTATTTTTACAAATACACTCCGCGGATTCCGCAAACCCGTGGACGGATTTGTGTCTGTGGGTTGTATCCAAGAGTGGGTTTTTGATGAATCCGTGCGGATTAAAACCGACCAAATTCGCGTGCGGATTTCACACCGCAAAATGGATTCTGGGTGGAAGATGCGAGAAAATCCGGGAAACGGATTTGGGTGGATTCGCCTGTCTCTGCTTATTTATCACAATCCCACTCACCGTAGCCCTATTGTTACACACATTGATGTAACGCATTGCGTGTCAGCCATAAAGGTAGATCCTGAGAAGTGCGCTAAATAAGGGGAAATAACGTTACCGTACCTAATTAGGTAACATATGTTATTTTTCCTTCATTTAACGCGTTTCCTGGAAGCTAATCATATGCATAAATAGGGTCCGTTAGCAAAACCCCCATCCTTACGTTACCTGCGTTTTCCCATGTGTGCGTTATTAAGGTAGCGCTATTAACAGAGATTTTCATGTGTCTTACCAAAAGCTAATGCAAATCTTGTTATAATATTGAGACATTTATCATTTCGATTCACGTATTCAACTTTTCACTTAATTATATGGCATCTAAGGTGATAATGACTGTATAAGGTATGGGTGTACGATAATATATCTATACATACCTCAACAATATACATTAATATATCATTTATATAAGTGTACAATTTAAAAAAAATGAAAGAAGGACATCCTTTATTTATTTTAATTGTACATTAATAGAAATTAAATATGAATGAATATTGTTGAGGTATGTATGGATATACCTTATTGTACTCCTATAGTCATTATTACATTATATACAGCTCAACGCCATTATAATGCGATCCGTTACAACGCGAATCCGCTTATAATAATAATAGCATGTTCTTGTATAGCGCTGCTAATTGTATGCAGCGCTTTACAGAGACATTTTGAAGGCACAGGTCCCTGCCCTGTGGAGCTTACACTCTATGTTTTTGGTGCCTGAGGCACAGGGAGATAAAGTGACTTACCCAAGGTCACAAGGAGCCAACACCGGGAATTGAACCAGGCTCCCCTGCTACAAACTCAGTGCCAGTCAGTGTCTTTACTCACTGAGCCGTTCCTTTTAACACGGTGTAAGAGTGGCTCCCAATTTTTGTATTTTTGAATACGGGCACGTTAAAATGAGATAACGTAACGTTAACAAATGTACAAACTTCTGAGGAGCTACCCTTCAGTTCTTTGTGGTCATGGCTTTTCCAAATAATTACAAATGACTTCAAATTTGCCATCACCGTTTTGTTGTTGTGGTGAGTGACATTTCAAGTTTTTGTCAATAATTTGAGGAAAGTTCACATTTCTCAGAATTTTGCCAATTTCAACAGAATTGGGCAAAAATAGTTGTTAATGGCAGTGTATAAGGGGCTATGGGACAATGGACGTTGATTTTTTTAAAACTTGGTGAATTTCTCTGAAACGTGCGTTTAAAAAAAAAACTTTCAGTTGTGGGAGGGGGAGACAGCAAATTGTGCCCGATTTGCCAACTTCCGTGAAAAATGTGCCCATCACAACTGTACAAACAATAGCATTGTCTGTAAGGACTATGTTAACACAGCCTCAATGGAACCTATCCTCTTGAAGTAATTTAATATATTACACAGAGCTGAAGGCATTTAAATAAGACATCTTGACATCTGTGTTAGTTACTGAATGTTGTTTAATGTAAAATGCCAGGGAGTTTTTTTTAATATATTTCCCCACCCGTCGCAACCTAAAAGGTTCACTTCTTGCTGCCAGAAAGGCTTTGCTTGCTTCTCTGGAGAGGAAGGTGTTCATACTGGTTCATTCCAATCCCAGGTGGTTTCGTTTCGCTCACATTTCTCTAACGCTGAGCATACAACACCCGCATTCCTCCGCTCCCGGTTGGACGATGTTAATGGGAATGTGCCTTTCTGCTTTAAGCCGCTACCCATCCCTGCTGCACACTCGGCCAATGACGACGAAGGGAGAGGAAACAAGTCACCGCTTTAATGCAGCGATGCTACTTACTCAGACCAATTTTATTATCAAGAAATGATCTTTAATTTCCCATTATTAGTCTCAACGTACACTTCCATGTCAAGGAAATGCTAAAGAACGTATTGCAGAATTCACAGGAAGGCGCACTCGTGTCGCAGCTGGAAACCGCCTCGGGAATATTGTCACACCTCGTAGGGGTAATCACTGCAAGCTGAATCCTGTCACTCCCCAGGGCTTTTCCATATAAAAAACAGTGGCTTTATTGCGGACGGATCGATGTTTTCGGACCAAACGTCTTGACCAAGAAAGTATTGCAAAGACAGAACAGCAAAGCAATGGGTTGCTGGACCCTCTGGCAGCAAAAGGGTTAAAAAAAATCACAATAAAATACTTCGGAATGAAAGCTTTTTGTGTTCCAAAAATATTGGTGTCAAACGTATTGTTTTTCTTTTGAAAAACTCTCAAAATGGCTTTTTCTTTAAATAAAAAGAACGGTTTTATATATTGCTCCTCTATTCAATGCAACGCTGCAACAAGCTTTCTATAAATAGAAATATATATTTCAGATAAATTCACAGGCAGAGACGGGCGGGTCCCTGTGCCGGTCCTGTCTTCCGTGTAGTAACAAAGCAGGGGGAAGAAGCAGGTGCTATGATACCTTTTGTTGAGCCAACAAGTAGTTGATTTGGTCAGCGGCGAATTTTCCATTAGGCCCGATGGGCGGCAACATTTTGGGGTGGCGTACATCAGTGCTTGCTGCCCATGCATGCGAGATCAGCGCTTGCCAGCCGCTCGTGTGCATGCGAGATCAGCGCTTGCCAGCCGCTCGTGTGCATGCGAGATCAGCGCTTGCTAGCCTATCGTGTGCATGCGAGATCAGCGCTTGCTAGCCTCTCGTGTGCATGCGAGATCAGCGCTTGCTAGCCTCTCGTGTGCATGCGAGATCAGCGCTTGCTAGCCACTCGTGTGAATGCGAGATCAGAGCTTGCTAGCCGCTCGTGTGCATGCGAGATCAGTGCTTGCTAGCCTCTCGTGTGCATGCGAGATCAGTGCTTGCTAGCCTCTCGTGTGCATGCGAGATCAGCGCTTGCTAGCCTCTCGTGTGCATGCGAGATCAGCGCTTGCTAGCCTCTCGTGTGCATGCGAGATCAGCGCTTGCTAGCCTCTCGTGTGCATGCGAGATCAGCGCTTGCTAGCCTCTCGTGTGCATGCGAGATCAGCGCTTGCCAGCCACTCGTGTGAATGCGAGATCAGAGCTTGCTAGCCGCTCGTGTGCATGCGAGATCAGTGCTTGCTAGCCTCTCGTGTGCATGCGAGATCAGTGCTTGCTAGCCTCTCGTGTGCATGCGAGATCAGCGCTTGCTAGCCTCTCGTGTGCATGAGAGATCAGCGCTTGCTAGCCTCTCGTGTGCATGCGAGATCAGCGCTTGCCAGCCACTCGTGTGAAAGCGAGATCAGAGCTTGCTAGCCGCTCGTGTGCATGCGAGATCAGTGCTTGCTAGCCTCTCGTGTGCATGCGAGATCAGTGCTTGCTAGCCTCTCGTGTGCATGCGAGATCAGCGCTTGCTAGCCTCTCGTGTGCATGAGAGATCAGCGCTTGCTAGCCTCTCGTGTGCATGCGAGATCAGCGCTTGCTAGCCTCTCGTGTGCATGCGAGATCAGCGCTTGCTAGCCTCTCGTGTGCATGCGAGATCAGCGCTTGCCAGCCACTCGTGTGAATGTGAGATCAGAGCTTGCTAGCCTCTCGTGTGCATGCGAGATCAGCGCTTGCCAGCCGCTCGTGTGCATGCGAGATCAGCGCTTGCTAGCCACTCGTGTGCATGCGAGATCAGCGCTTGCCAGCCACTCGTGTGAATGCGAGATCAGAGCTTGCTAGCCGCTCGTGTGCATGCGAGATCAGTGCTTGCTAGCCTCTCGTGTGCATGCGAGATCAGTGCTTGCTAGCCTCTCGTGTGCATGCGAGATCAGCGCTTGCTAGCCTCTCGTGTGCATGAGAGATCAGCGCTTGCTAGCCTCTCGTGTGCATGCGAGATCAGCGCTTGCCAGCCACTCGTGTGAAAGCGAGATCAGAGCTTGCTAGCCGCTCGTGTGCATGCGAGATCAGTGCTTGCTAGCCTCTCGTGTGCATGCGAGATCAGTGCTTGCTAGCCTCTCGTGTGCATGCGAGATCAGCGCTTGCTAGCCTCTCGTGTGCATGAGAGATCAGCGCTTGCTAGCCTCTCGTGTGCATGCGAGATCAGCGCTTGCTAGCCTCTCGTGTGCATGCGAGATCAGCGCTTGCTAGCCTCTCGTGTGCATGCGAGATCAGCGCTTGCCAGCCACTCGTGTGAATGTGAGATCAGAGCTTGCTAGCCGCTCGTGTGCATGCGAGATCAGTGCTTGCTAGCCTCTCGTGTGCATGCGAGATCAGTGCTTGCTAGCCTCTCGTGTGCATGCGAGATCAGCGCTTGCTAGCCTCTCGTGTGCATGAGAGATCAGCGCTTGCTAGCCTCTCGTGTGCATGCGAGATCAGCGCTTGCTAGCCACTCGTGTGAAAGCGAGATCAGAGCTTGCTAGCCGCTCGTGTGCATGCGAGATCAGTGCTTGCTAGCCTCTCGTGTGCATGCGAGATCAGTGCTTGCTAGCCTCTCGTGTGCATGCGAGATCAGCGCTTGCTAGCCTCTCGTGTGCATGAGAGATCAGCGCTTGCTAGCCTCTCGTGTGCATGCGAGATCAGCGCTTGCTAGCCTCTCGTGTGCATGCGAGATCAGCGCTTGCTAGCCTCTCGTGTGCATGCGAGATCAGTGCTTGCTAGCCTCTCGTGTGCATGCGAGATCAGCGCTTGCTAGCCTCTCGTGTGCATGAGCGATCAGCGCTTGCTAGCCTCTCGTGTGCATGCGAGATCAGCGCTTGCTAGCCTCTCGTGTGCATGCGAGATCAGCGCTTGCTAGCCACTCGTGTACATGCGAGATCAGCACTTGCTAGCCTCTCGTGTGCATGCGAGATCAGCGCTTGCTAGCCGCTCGTGTGCATGCGAGATCAGCGCTTGCCAGCCACTCGTGTGAATGCGAGATCAGAGCTTGCTAGCCGCTCGTGTGCATGCGAGATCAGTGCTTGCTAGCCTCTCGTGTGCATGCGAGATCAGTGCTTGCTAGCCTCTCGTGTGCATGCGAGATCAGCGCTTGCTAGCCTCTCGTGTGCATGCGAGATCAGCGCTTGCCAGCCACTCGTGTGAATGCGAGATCAGAGCTTGCTAGCCGCTCGTGTGCATGCGAGATCAGTGCTTGCTAGCCTCTCGTGTGCATGCGAGATCAGTGCTTGCTAGCCTCTCGTGTGCATGCGAGATCAGCGCTTGCTAGCCTCTCGTGTGCATGAGAGATCAGCGCTTGCTAGCCTCTCGTGTGCATGCGAGATCAGCGCTTGCCAGCCACTCGTGTGAAAGCGAGATCAGAGCTTGCTAGCCGCTCGTGTGCATGCGAGATCAGTGCTTGCTAGCCTCTCGTGTGCATGCGAGATCAGTGCTTGCTAGCCTCTCGTGTGCATGCGAGATCAGCGCTTGCTAGCCTCTCGTGTGCATGAGAGATCAGCGCTTGCTAGCCTCTCGTGTGCATGCGAGATCAGCGCTTGCTAGCCTCTCGTGTGCATGCGAGATCAGCGCTTGCTAGCCTCTCGTGTGCATGCGAGATCAGCGCTTGCCAGCCACTCGTGTGAATGTGAGATCAGAGCTTGCTAGCCTCTCGTGTGCATGCGAGATCAGCGCTTGCCAGCCGCTCGTGTGCATGCGAGATCAGCGCTTGCTAGCCACTCGTGTGCATGCGAGATCAGCGCTTGCCAGCCACTCGTGTGAATGCGAGATCAGAGCTTGCTAGCCGCTCGTGTGCATGCGAGATCAGTGCTTGCTAGCCTCTCGTGTGCATGCGAGATCAGTGCTTGCTAGCCTCTCGTGTGCATGCGAGATCAGCGCTTGCTAGCCTCTCGTGTGCATGAGAGATCAGCGCTTGCTAGCCTCTCGTGTGCATGCGAGATCAGCGCTTGCCAGCCACTCGTGTGAAAGCGAGATCAGAGCTTGCTAGCCGCTCGTGTGCATGCGAGATCAGTGCTTGCTAGCCTCTCGTGTGCATGCGAGATCAGTGCTTGCTAGCCTCTCGTGTGCATGCGAGATCAGCGCTTGCTAGCCTCTCGTGTGCATGAGAGATCAGCGCTTGCTAGCCTCTCGTGTGCATGCGAGATCAGCGCTTGCTAGCCTCTCGTGTGCATGCGAGATCAGCGCTTGCTAGCCTCTCGTGTGCATGCGAGATCAGCGCTTGCCAGCCACTCGTGTGAATGTGAGATCAGAGCTTGCTAGCCGCTCGTGTGCATGCGAGATCAGTGCTTGCTAGCCTCTCGTGTGCATGCGAGATCAGTGCTTGCTAGCCTCTCGTGTGCATGCGAGATCAGCGCTTGCTAGCCTCTCGTGTGCATGAGAGATCAGCGCTTGCTAGCCTCTCGTGTGCATGCGAGATCAGCGCTTGCTAGCCACTCGTGTGAAAGCGAGATCAGAGCTTGCTAGCCGCTCGTGTGCATGCGAGATCAGTGCTTGCTAGCCTCTCGTGTGCATGCGAGATCAGTGCTTGCTAGCCTCTCGTGTGCATGCGAGATCAGCGCTTGCTAGCCTCTCGTGTGCATGAGAGATCAGCGCTTGCTAGCCTCTCGTGTGCATGCGAGATCAGCGCTTGCTAGCCTCTCGTGTGCATGCGAGATCAGCGCTTGCTAGCCTCTCGTGTGCATGCGAGATCAGTGCTTGCTAGCCTCTCGTGTGCATGCGAGATCAGCGCTTGCTAGCCTCTCGTGTGCATGAGCGATCAGCGCTTGCTAGCCTCTCGTGTGCATGCGAGATCAGCGCTTGCTAGCCTCTCGTGTGCATGCGAGATCAGCGCTTGCTAGCCACTCGTGTACATGCGAGATCAGCACTTGCTAGCCTCTCGTGTGCATGCGAGATCAGCGCTTGCTAGCCGCTCGTGTGCATGCGAGATCAGCGCTTGCTAGCCTCTCGTGTGCATGCGAGATCAGTGCTTGCTAGCCTCTCGTGTGCATGCGAGATCAGCGCTTGCTAGCCTCTCGTGTGCATGCGAGATCAGCGCTTGCTAGCCACTCGTGTGAATGCGAGATCAGAGCTTGCTAGCCGCTCGTGTGCATGCGAGATCAGTGCTTGCTAGCCTCTCGTGTGCATGCGAGATCAGTGCTTGCTAGCCTCTCGTGTGCATGCGAGATCAGCGCTTGCTAGCCTCTCGTGTGCATGAGAGATCAGCGCTTGCTAGCCTCTCGTGTGCATGCGAGATCAGCGCTTGCTAGCCTCTCGTGTGCATGCGAGATCAGCGCTTGCTAGCCACTCGTGTGCATGCGAGATCAGCACTTGCTAGCCTCTCGTGTGCATGCGAGATCAGCGCTTGCTAGCCGCTCGTGTGCATGCGAGATCAGCGCTTGCTAGCCGCTCGTGTGCATGCGAGATCAGCGCTTGCTAGCCTCTCGTGTGCATGCGAGATCAGCGCTTGCCAGCCGCTCGTGTGCATGCGAGATCAGCGCTTGCCAGCCGCTCGTGTGCATGCGAGATCAGCGCTTGCTAGCCTCTCGTGTGCATGCGAGATCAGCGCTTGCTAGCCGCTCGTGTGCATGCGAGATCAGCGCTTGCTAGCCTCTCGTGTGCATGTGAGATCAGCGCTTGCTAGCCGCTTGTGTGCATGCGAAATCAGCGCTTGCCAGCCGCTCGTGTGCATGCGAGATCAGCGCTTGCCAGCCGCTCGTGTGCATGCGAGATCAGCGCTTGCCAGCCACTCGTGTGCATGCGAGATCAGCGCTTGCTAGCCGCTCGTGTGCATGCGAGATCAGCGCTTGCCAGCCACTCGTGTGCATGCGAGATCAGCGCTTGCTAGCCACTCGTGTGCATGCGAGATCAGCGCTTGCTAGCCGCTCGTGTGCATGCGAGATCAGCGCTTGCTAGCCGCTCGTGTGCATGCGAGATCAGCGCTTGCCAGCCACTTGTGTGCATGCGAGATCAGCGCTTGCTAGCCGCTCGTGTGCATGCGAGATCAGCGCTTGCTAGCCGCTCGTGTGCATGCGAGATCAGCGCTTGCCAGCCACTCGTGTGCATGAGAGATCAGCGCTTGCTAGCCACTCGTGTGCATGAGAGATCAGCGCTTGCTAGCCGCTCGTGTGCATGCGAGATCAGCGCTTGCTAGCCGCTCGTGTGCATGCGAGATCAGCGCTTGCCAGCCACTCGTGTGCATGAGAGATCAGCGCTTGCTAGCCACTCGTGTGCATGAGAGATCAGCGCTTGCTAGCCGCTCGTGTGCATGAGAGATCAGCGCTTGCTAGCCGCTCGTGTGCATGCGAGATCAGTGCTTGCTAGCCGCTCGTGTGCATGCGAGATCAGTGCTTGCTAGCCGCTCGTGTGCATGCGAGATCAGCGCTTGCCAGCCGCTCGTGTGCATGCGAGATCAGCGCTTGCCAGCCACTCGTGTGCATGCGAGATCAGCGCTTGCTAGCCGCTCGTGTGCATGCGAGATCAGCGCTTGCCAGCCACTCGTGTGCATGCGAGATCAGCGCTTGCTAGCCACTCATGTGCATGCGAGATCAGCGCTTGCTAGCCGCTCGTGTGCATGCGAGATCAGCGCTTGCTAGCCGCTCGTGTGCATGCGAGATCAGCGCTTGCCAGCCACTTGTGTGCATGCGAGATCAGCGCTTGCTAGCCGCTCGTGTGCATGCGAGATCAGCGCTTGCTAGCCGCTCGTGTGCATGCGAGATCAGCGCTTGCCAGCCACTCGTGTGCATGAGAGATCAGCGCTTGCTAGCCACTCGTGTGCATGAGAGATCAGCGCTTGCTAGCCGCTCGTGTGCATGAGAGATCAGCGCTTGCTAGCCGCTCGTGTGCATGCGAGATCAGTGCTTGCTAGCCGCTCGTGTGCATGCGAGATCAGCGCTTGCTAGCCTCTCGTGTGCATGCGAGATCAGCTCCTGCCAGCCACTCGTGTGCATGAGAGATCAGCGCTTGCTAGCCTCTCGTGTGCATGCGAGATCAGCGCTTCCTAGCCGCTCGTGTGCATGTGAGATCAGCGCTTGCCAGCCACTCGTGTGCATGCGAGATCAGCGCTTGCCAGCCACTCGTGTGCATGCGAGATCAGCGCTTGCTAGCCGCTCGTGTGCATGCGAGATCAGCGCTTGCCAGCCACTCGTGTGCATGAGAGATCAGCGCTTGCCAGCCACTCGTGTGCATGCGAGATCAGCTCTTGCCAGCCACTCGTGTGCATGCGAGATCAGCGCTTGCTAGCCACTCGTGTGCATGCAAGATCAGCGCTTGCTAGCCACTCGTGTGCATGAGAGATCAGCGCTTGCTAGCCTCTCGTGTGCATGCGAGATCAGCGCTTGCTAGCCGCTCGTGTGCATGCGAGATCAGCGCTTGCCAGCCACTCGTGTGCATGCGAGATCAGCGCTTGCCAGCCACTCGTGTGCATGCGAGATCAGCGCTTGCTAGCCGCTCGTGTGCATGCGAGATCAGCGCTTGCTTGCCGCTCGTGTGCATGCGAGATCAGCGCTTGCTAGCCTCTCGTGTGCATGCGAGATCAGCGCTTGCTAGCCTCTCGTGTGCATGCGAGATCAGCGCTTGCTAGCCACTCGTGTGCATGCGAGATCAGCGCTTGCTAGCCTCTCGTGTGCATGCGAGATCAGCGCTTGCTAGCCGCTCGTGTGCATGCGAGATCAGCTCCTGCCAGCCGCTCGTGTGCATGCGAGATCAGCGCTTGCTAGCCTCTCGTGTGCATGCGAGATCAGCGCTTGCTAGCCTCTCGTGTGCATGCGAGATCAGCGCTTGCTAGCCACTCGTGTGCATGCGAGATCAGCTCTTGCTAGCCGCTCGTGTGCATGAGAGATCAGCGCTTGCCAGCCACTCGTGTGCATGCGAGATCAGCGCTTGCTAGCCTCTCGTGTGCATGCGAGATCAGCGCTTGCTAGCCTCTCGTGTGCATGCGAGATCAGCGCTTGCTAGCCGCTCGTGTGCATGCGAGATCAGCGCTTGCTAGCCGCTCGTGTGCATGCGAGATCAGCGCTTGCCAGCCGCTCCTGTGCATGCTAAATCAGCGCTTGTCGTCCCACAAGCGCGCTCGGTATTTTGCCAGCTGCTTGTGCGTATGCGCAATGGGCGCTGGTTAGCCGCGCCATGCACATACACACCTGGCAAGCACCGATTGCATATGTGCCGCCAGCAAACGCCAATCGCGCGTGCGTGGATGGCAAGCGCTAATTGTGCAAGGGTGGCCGCCAACGTGCCGCATCGCATTGCCATGGCAATGGGACGGAGCACAGGGACGGCTCCAGGAAAGTGCATAAAGGCGGCAGATTTATAAATCCACAACTGGATATGGCACAAGCTTTTATTATTCTGGGGGATAGGTGAGTCATTTCCTATAGTACCCCCATCCTTGTATATATTGTATCGTATTATGATGTAGGTTAATTTATTTATTTATAAAATGTGTTACCAGGAAGTAATACATTCAAGTATGTCCTGGGCATAGAGTTAAGACAAATAATACATGGTTACAAATAGTTACATAAATTAATTAACAGGGTATACATTATATACAAGACATTGCATGCACAGTTAGAGAAGAAGTATATTATAGGCATATGTAACAGTTACAGACCAGATTAAAATGTGAGACAGCCTTAGATTTGAAAGAATTTAAACTGGTGGTGGATGTGAGAGTAACCGGTAGGTTGTTCCAGTTTTGGGGTGCACGGTAAGAGAAGGAGGAACGGCCGGATACTTTGTTGAGCCTTGGGACCATGAACAGTCTTTTGGAGTCAGATCTCAGATAAGTGCTGCATGTGGTAGGGGTGAGGAGCTCATTCAGAAAGACGGGCAGCTTGCACCGAAAAAATTTGAAGGCAAGACAGGAAAGGTGAACTTTGCGCCTAGACTCTAGGCTCGATATCAATTTGTTGTTTTGTACTACGGGTTAGATTTGTCATGTCTTTT
The DNA here is from genome assembly GCF_040206685.1 of Ascaphus truei. NCBI lineage: Eukaryota > Metazoa > Chordata > Amphibia > Anura > Ascaphidae > Ascaphus > Ascaphus truei. The sequence goes on along the minus strand of NC_134488.1, from coordinate 116,690,102 downwards.
ATATTTCCATCCATGGTTTATCTATACCACTAAATTAGCCCCTTTTCCATTTTCTTCTTCCCCCTCCTCTTTTTTCTCCCTTTCTTTCCCCCTCCTCCCCTTTTCTTTTCCTCCCTCTCTTCCTTTCTTTCCATATCATATCTTTAATATATTTTTTCATTTTTCATTATTCCCTTACTATTCATTATTACTAAAGTTGACGTCTTGACTATATTAACATTTACATGCAGTATGTATCCCTAATAAGGTTTGAAATGCATTGGGAGTGATATCTAACACTTATACCAACTATATGGTTATGAAATAAGGCATAGAGGAACTTCCCTTTTGGAGCTCTTCAGTCTAAGCACTTGTTAATCTATACATTGCTGCATAATGTGCCACCAACGTATGTCTTTCTGCAGATATTCTTTACACTCGCTACAATTTATGTTGCTCAGTGGAACTGCACTTTGAACTAACAATCTCCTTAGGGCTAAAGTTTTGCCTGTGAGTGGTCGTCTTCGTCCTGCGTGCCATGAATTCTGTGGTTCTTGCCAGAGATCTCGTGAAAAAAATGCAGTAATGGTGGATATTTAACTTTTCGGGAAATTATAGGTTTTTGTTAGAATTGTTAATGTAATGATTTAAAACAATATTAAATGTTATATCATAATGCTATCAATTATGCATGATATGGAGATATGGTAATTGACTTTTTTTTCTTTTTTAAAGAATCTCTATTAAAGTGCCAGGCGTTTTGGTGTATGGTACAGTATAAGTAGGCTGGGGTTCCATTGGGGTTACAATACATTCATAAATGGTTGAAACACAACTGATCGTCGTTCAACTTCAGCCCTCTAAAAACTGAAACACTAAATGCCGGGCACACAGCTCACAGTGATAGGATAGGCTGAAAATGTGAAGATGTTAATTAGTGGGATGACTCCTGAAATAACTAGCAAATTAAAATATCACTAGTGAGCATATTCACATGTTCCAGACAGGTTTGCATTCCCTGCTTTTCCCCATGATCTCTTAGCATGCCATGCTTCCACAGCAGCCAGGGATTCTGGGTAATGACATGCAAATGAGCACACAGTAGTTAGATAGCTTGACATCCAGAAACAGATTCGTAGGCATTACCTGCATTCCTAGCACATGCCCTAGATGAATTGCAAAAAGTCAGCCATAGATAATCATACAGTACTTTGAAAAGCAGTGGTTTGCTCACAACCGGTTATTGCAACAATGGCATTGTATGCCACACGGAAATAGAATGCTAATTAGTAATATGCTCTATATAATCATTTATCATATGTTTATACAGGACACTGGCATATTATAAAAAAATAAAACAAACAGCACATAATGAAGAAATAGCTTATAATGGGCTCACACTGGATACACTGGACTTACTGTTTATGGTGGATGAAGATTCCCAAGTGAGTTTATTCCATGTTGTCCATACCATTATGTTTGCTCTGAGGATGTTTCATCTACCGGTCACCTGCTGGTGTTATTGATACTTTCCTTACTACCTGGTTGGTGGGATTGTTATCTACCGGGCTGCATCCTAGAGATACTTTATCAATTTATCTATCAAGGGTTGTCTTCCACTTTATATATATATTTTTGGCTATACGCATTGTCTTGAGAGCACCACACACATTTTTTCTTATAATGGGCTCAACCTGGGCGATTAATAGAGAGTTGTTGGAAAAAGATGAGGACTCCTCAAATTAATAAACATGACGATTTATTGAAATGATGTATTACAGTAAAAAATATCAGATCCAAGCAGTGCTAAATATAAGCTTCTTCTTGTACTAGCGCAGGGGTGGGTAACTCCAGTCCTCAAGGGTCACCAACAGGTCAGGTTTTCAGGATATCCCTGCTTCAGCACAGGTGGCTCAATCAGTGGCTCAGTCACTGTACTAGCACCTTACTGATGTCCTTACATAGTCTGTATACCTTATCTAAGCATTCGAACCATCTCTCACAATCCCACCCACCGTTTGTCTTTTCATTTTGGGGTGTCACCTTTAACCTCTGCCCTTGCGATTATTTATGTGTTCTGCAGAGTTCGTAGGGTACAGGGCTAAAGCTTGTTGTTTTGTCCACTCATTACTGCGGGTTGTGGTATATGTATAGAAAGCGGTGACGGGGTACCTGACCGCAGGGGCTAGGCTCCCCTCTTTCCCCTTCCTCCTCCGCCCCCTCTCCTCACCTTTGGTGCCTGTCCACATGCTGCTTCCCTTCTCCCCTCCAGCTTGGCTGGATTGCATGCTAGTTCTCCTTCCCCAGTGTCACAGGGGGGGCGGTACTAAGGGGATTCAAAAGAGCGCAGGGGAAGGAAGGCAGTCTGCTCCCTCAAAAGAAGTTCCCGTCCGCCCGTCCCTTTGTTTGGGTAATACCATGACAATCGTACAATATATTGTACATTATGTTGTATTTTCTTCCTTTTCAGAAATAAGTAAACCTGGGAAGGATGTGGATCCAGGGAATAATCCGATTGCCAATTCTTGGAGTCAGGAAGGAACTAATTTCCCCCCTTATGAGAAATTATTGAAGGTTATATCGCTGGGGGTTTTTTTTTGCCTTCCTCTGGATCAAAATACTGTAGGTGAGGATATAGGATGAAGTATCTGTCTAAATTTAACATAGGTTGAACTTTAAGGACGTATGTCTTTTCAACCTCATCTACTATGTAACTATGTCTGCCATCTTTGAGGTGGGCATTCCATGACACGTATTGCCTACATCACGGTGGCTGTAGGGGGGTGGGGAGGAGGGGTAGGTTTGCGTTATCCTTGCCAGTGGGAGCTCTATGGTGTAGATAACCCCTAAAGACTTGTGGTGGCTGGGGTTAGCGAGTCGGCAGGGCTCATTTGTGCGTGATTCCCTGGGCCAAATATCCCTTAACGACCGTGCCATCGGGCGCCTGGCTTGGTGGGTCTTGCGGGCTATGGTTGGGGTGCCATCGGCCTTTACCCGGGGGGGAGAGAGCACGCTGGCAGGGTTGGCATTTACCAGGGTTTATTTGTGTAAATAAAGCCGTGGCCTTTGTACTGTACCTGTGTTGTGTGTTTATTTATATGTGGGTTGGGGGAGGAAAGGGGAGCTTCCTTGCAGGCTCCATATCACCTGTTCAGCACTGGGTCTTGCATCCCTGGGCCTCGGACTAGGTTATGTACACTGTCCACACAAATGGTTCTGAAAACCCCAAGAGTTGTCACCTATTTCCACATCATGATTTTCTCATACAGTCCTTATTCCCAAAGCCTCCGGCATCCATAGACATGTAGGGCTAATATGAACGAGAATACACTGGGATTTGACGTCATAATGATAATTTGTTTTCTATTTATTGCTGACATTGTACAGAGCAATGTTCACAGAATGTTCCAGGTGTAACAAGTCCCTGCCCCTTAGGGCTCACTGCATGTGACTATCCCGTACGTGCAAGAAATGCTGTCAGAGGAATTTCTTCTGAGTTCACGTTTCAAATGCAGAGTTCATACCACTTTGCTACAGCAGGGGTTCTCAACTCCGGCCCTCACGACTAAGGCCGGGGTCCCGCTGCTTCCGACGGCGCGCGTGCGCGTCACTCACCGTACATGAGCTCCTCCAGAGCCGGCCCCAGTCCCCCCTCCCTGCAAGGCTCGCTGCGCACTGCAACGCGTCAGCCAGCAGGGGACACACGAGGATCGTGATCCCAAGCGGCGACGTGTCACGTGGTGCGGCAGGGAGCCAATGAGGGGGCGGAGGAGGGAAGCTCAGGTGCCCATTTCAGGCTGCGAGTGCTGGGGAGGTTGCGGCCAGCAGCAGATGGATGGGATATAGGGGGGAGGGGGGGTTGCTCCACTAACTCTTCCCCTGCCACAGACCTGTATTAAATGTTGCTCCAGTCCATTAACCCTTCCCCTCACCCCTTCCCCCGCCTTCCCCCCATGAAAACCGGCTCACCCAGTGCTGGGCTGCTGTTCCCCACACACACCCCAGTGCTCAGTACCCATGGGGGGACGGATGGACCGAAGGGGAAAGAGGGGACAGCACGGAGAGCCCTCTGCTCGAACCACGCCCCCCCTCCCTCGCTCAAACCACTCCCCCCCCGCTCCGGCTCCCGCTCCCTACAGACCGCAGGTAGCGGTCAATTGCCTGTCAGCACGCTGCCTGCATGCAGTGCGGGCGCGCTGACTGAGGGAGCGGGGCCTTAGCCTTAGCTTCAGCACAGGTGGCTTAATCAGTGGTTCAGTCGTCAACTGTATCAGGTGACTTAATTTCCTTAGCTGACAGAGGATAAGATACTTAAATAATTTAATAGCCCAAAACATGAAGCAGCCCTATAGGGCAGGGGTGCTTAACTGCAGTCCTCAAGTCCTCCCAACAGGTTAGGTTTACAGGATATCCCAGCTTCAGCACAGGTGGCTCAATCAGTCTGACTGAGCCTCTGATTGAGCCACCTGTGCTGAAGCAGGGATATCCTGAAAACCTGACCTGTTGGGGGGGGTGGGGGGGGTCTTGAGGACTGGAGTTGAGAACCCCTGAGCTACAATACTCCAAAACAAGGCCTGTCTTGGAATCACACAATGTCTTGGAGTTAGGTTATAGCTGTTACCTTTGTTAGAAGAGTCGGACACATACGTACTTTATTTAATTGGTTTCTAAACATAGTAAGCTGAAACAGTGGAGTGACAGGATTTCATACAATGTTGCCACTATTCTCCCCCCCCCCCCCCCCCTTCTCTTATAAAACTTTCCCTTCCTGGTGAAGCTTTAAAGCAGCAGTCCAAGCTGCCGTTTAAAAGAAGAAAAAAAAGGCCCCCTTTAATATGTGCATCAATACAATCCACACAATGATAAGTAATTAACTAAATTGCTGCTCGATCCATTCTCTTGTGATCAATCAGCGAAGAGTCGTCAGTGCAGCAGAAGAGGACCAAACATGCAAAGTTATGTGGGGAAAGGTCATGTGACCAGGCCGTTACTGGATACAATTTGGTGCACTGCTAGAGAGAGAGCAGGGCTCAAAAAGGGGTGTGCGAGAGCCTGTTTCAGAAGAGAAAGGGGATGTGACTTTGTAAATGGTTGCTATAGAAATGAAAAATGCTTGTTACATTATAATACATAAAAAATGTGATTCAGAGCAGTTTTTTTTAAATGCTACAAGTATTTTCTCATAGTGCTTATTTGAACTGTTATTTTTGTATCTGTATTACCCTGTACTGTTGTGTGTGTGAGTTTCCCCCACCAGCCCTAACTGAGCCTACCGGCTGCGGGACCCCACAAGTATCTTACCATGTGCCCCTCCATAACCAACCCCCCCCCCCCCCCGCAGGTACCTAACCGAGCCGGCAAATAAACCGTGCCCCCCCCCCCCCCCCCGCATGTCCTACCTTCCCAGCATTCTACCCTGTCCACCTGTCCACCGCAGGCTGTCTGGAGCAGGTTGCTCCTCTGCTGCCACCCGGTACAGCAGGCTGCAGGCCCCCCACGTGCCTAACGAAGTAGATCATCCAACTCACCCCCCCATCTGGACCCTGCTACCGGCAAACATGGGTACAGGCTGTGGCCCCCATGATTTCTGTTGGCGGCATGATTGCATTCACTCCTCTGAATGCCTCCTCTCTGTAACGGACGTGCTCACCACAAACCGGGACCGGACCGCGGGGCTGAGCTGGGGATGTGAATACACCGACCTTAGACCACGAAGCCAGTTCAGGATTGTGCAATCCGTAGTCAATCGTAGCAGGGTCAGGGTTGGAGAAGCCAGGGTAATTCATAGACACGCCAGGGTCAGGGTTGGAGACGGTAGGGTAGTCTGTGTCCAGGCTGGAGTTCGGCAACAGGAAGTCAGGTGCACACCGCTTCAGTGTAGCAGCTGAAGCACGGGAATGGCTTCTGCACGAGGGGCAGGAGCGGCCCATGATAAGGTCTCTGCAAGGACCTTAGAATGCAGGTTTCAGGAACAAGGCAAGGCTGGCACTGGGGATTCAGCGCTTCAGTACAGGAACCAGGAAGCAGACCTCTGCCTGGGGTGAATGCAGCAGGTCTCAGGAACAAGGCAAGACTAGCACTGGGGATCCAGCACTTCAGTACAGGAACCAGGAAGCAGACCTCTGCCTGGGGTGAATGCAGCAGGTCTCAGGAACAAGGCAAGACTAGCACTGGGGATCCAGCGCTTCAGTACAGGAACCAGGAAGCAGACCTCTGTCTGGGGTGAATGCAGCAGGTCTCAGGAACAAGGCAAGGCTAAGCTTGTGGTAAACACAGTTACATCTAAGTGAATCTTGGTTTATGCTCAGCCATGAGGGAAAAGGAATGCCCACTATAAGAAGGGCAGATAGCCAATCCCAAGACAGGGGTGTGTGGGATTTCCTCCAATGCCAGAGCAGAGAGACAGAGCTGCAGTGATTGCAACTACAGGTAGTGCTTGCAAATCCAAGAGAAGGTCTGTCTGAGAGCTCACCAAGTCTGCAAGAGTGCGCTCCAGCCAAAACCAGGAACGGATTCCTTACACTCTCCTGTTTTAACTCTCCTGTTTGCTCTCTCTAATGCCTAAAAATACTCCTCACTAATCAACACTCACAAATCCAATTCACAACGTTATTTCTTCTGTGTTTGACTCCCTGCCATAACATTCTCCTCACTTCTCCTTAATCCTTTGCTGACCACTTACACAGCAAGGGGGATGCTATCCACAATTATATTCCTTTCATCCCTTCCTCCTACCCAAACCCCGTTTTCAATCATGACTCCTTTTTTCCCTATTACAGAGTTTCTCAGATTCTCTCCTCTTCTTCCTCTACCACTTGACCTTACACCTTCTAAGACCCCTTGCTCCTATCCTAGTCCCCTCTCACCCATATCTTCAACTCCTCCATATCGTCTGGCAGTTCCCTCTCAGGACTTACTAACTACCTCCCTGCCTCTTCTGCCTTTTGGCAACCCGCTAAAATATCTTCTCCTCTCCCACGCCCTCCTGGACTCTCTGCATCTGGCTTCTGCGAACTGTAGCTTACTGAACTGAGACTGCCCTCACTAAAAAAGCCCATGATCTCCATAAAGTATAATCCCAGGTGCTTTTGATATTGTTGATCACTCTATTCTTCTCCAGATTCTACACTCTCTTGGTATCTGAAGACAAGAGAACCTTGTACAATGTTGGACCATGTGACTGCTCACCCAGGCCTCGATTTACAGAAGTTCGTTATTGACTTATTGTAACAAGCCTTTAACCTAAGTGAATACCTCATTAAGTGCCAACATGTATCTTCTAAGCTCACTCACGCAGTTTAAGTGCTGTTTTTGGATAGAAAGGCAACTGTGTTTTAAGTATAATGGCCATTAGTGCTAATGAATAAAGATTGCCCACCCAGAGGTCAGTGCAGGGATTTAACCTGCTATACATTAGTTAGGTCAGACCTACAGGTGGCATTATGCCCACCTAGACCCTGAAATATAGCTTTTGCTGGGACTTATCTATTCATACACCTCCTCCAAACACATTTGGAAAATATGCGAATTGAAATCATTTGAATACACTTTACATATCCAAATAGACCCCTCTCTCGCCTCAAACCCGCATTTCACGCGAGACATGTTATTTGAAGCTAACGCAAGGTGGCGCTAAGTTAATCTGACGTTACGTCTATGCTAATGAGATACCATCACCGTTGTTTTTGCTTATAATCAGCTTTGTGGATATGCCTTAACCTCAGGGAAAATAATGGCCATTGCTAATTTTTATAACGTAACCACCTATAGAAATTGAATCAACCCTCTCCTATTATAACAAGTAGTGAACTCAGGTGCAGTGGGGTGAATACATATATAAGAGACAAAAGTTAACCTTAAGTTAATGCTAGAACCCCAATGTCTGCATTCAAAGTATAATGTAGATAACCGTAGTGGTTGGGGTGTACAATAACCCACTATAGGAGTGCTACACATGGCACTAGTTATAGGACTACATTATATCTATGTTGTTTCATGTTCTGTTACATTATAGCATGTGGTACAAGAGTGTTTACATCTGTTGCATTGTATGCTTTATTTACTGTGTCCCAAACCCCAACAAAATAAGCTAAACACCAGCACTCCTAATAATATCTAATTAAAAATGTGAGAGGTGCAGTAGGGAATAGAGAGTAATGCAAAAAATTCTGACAGAACAGCGTCCCAGAGGGGCGGTTGAATCAGTGAGAAACCCTATAAAACAGCACTCAGACACATGAGATGTGTGTGAATTAATACAGGTGAGAGCTAGGATATCCAAATGAAATGGGTGATATGATGATAATAATTAAAACACTTTAATAGTACCAAAATGTATAAAAACACAGGGTGTTAAAAATACCCCAAAGGGCCAAGCTACAATGAATGAAGTTTGAGTAGGCAACCCTAAAAAAGAGGGAATGACTAAGGCAGAGATGCCTGACAAAAATAGGATTGTGAGCCTACTAAGAGGAAGAGAGTTGCTAAGTAAACTCCCCCCTCCCACGAGCACTCTACAATTGATATCTATATTAATGACCAATCAGGTAAGTATGTTAAGATAAATGCATATATTCATAGGGTCACTGCAATGGGATGCACAATGCGTGCTAGATATACACAACAAGCCCACCAACTATCAAATTGTGGGTGGGTGTGTAGGGCAAAGGTTTATGCTTAGTAGCAATAAACACTAAACACACAACAAAACACTGGAGTGCTAGTGTGATACTCCTGCATGAATGGTGAGGAGATAAGAGACCCATACACTAGCAATAACAAAGTACAGTATAATACTTGCGTTTGCGAATGGTCTCTCAAAGAAGCTCCTTCATATGCTCCCAATGCAGTGTACATATGAAAACAGTAAGCTCAATCCATAATGGAGTCCATGTAATACTCCACGTGAATGCCCATGGGGTAATTAGCAGCAGCCCCCAACGGCCGTTTCGCTAAGGCACTTTCTCAAGGGGAACCACTACATGATTTTACACAATTAATACTGTGTCCTGTTACACTTCAGTAGTGCCATTTCACTTTGTGTGGCTTGAACTATGAGGTTGTTATCTAGAGTGAGCATTATAAATACCTTGGTGTGCTTTTAGGTATTATAAGCTGAATTAATTAATTCATTAATTAATTAACAGTGCTACCATTTACAGCAGCACTTGTCTGATAGGGTGCTGCTCAAGATATCTATATATCTCCATATCACAGCCAGACCTAAGAGGTTCTTCTCACTATTGTAGTATTAAGACCTGAGTGATACTGTTGAAAATAATATATATTTTTTATAACAATTTTTTTATTGGACACGTTCACATATAAAAGTACATACAGAAATGTCATGAGCCCACAACATTTCAACTCAATACAATCAGGTGGTGACCAATAACATTTTCCGTTTTCCATAGGGGGAAAAGAGAAAGAGGGGGGGAAAAAAGAGGGGAGGGAAGGAAACAAACAAGTGGGGGGGGGGGGGGATGGGTGAATGGGTGGGGGGGGGTGAAGGTTCGTCCAGAGGCTTCCTTGATTCTCTCTCCTGTGGTCTGGAGGGGACTAAAGGTCCAGGTAGTTGGCCTTTTTGGGCTTTATCTCTCTAACCAGGGGTCCCATGTGTTCCAAAACTGAGGCATCTTCTTTTGGAGCATAGCTGTAAGCTTCTCCATAGTCATGACCTCATTGATTCTTCTAACTACTGTAGTTCTCGAGGGGGGCTTAATCTGTTTCCAGGCGGCCGATATGGAGCATCGGGCTGCTGTCAACATGGCCGTGATCAACCTTGACATCGGCGGAGGAAGGTCATCGATGGGTTTGCTCAGCACCAGGGTCAGAGGCTCCAGGGGAAGAGGGAGTCCCGTGGTCTCGTAAATGAGCGTCTGGATCATGGTCCAGTACCTCTGAATCTCCGGACATGAGCACCAAATGTGGGCCATGTCCCCCTTTTGACCACATCCCCTCCAGCACAGATCCAGTGTGCCGGGGAAGACCTGGCTCAGCCTAACCGGGATTAGGTACCACTGAAATATAATTTTATAGATGTTTTCTTTTATTGTTGTGCAAATTGATGTTTTAGCGGCTTCCTCCCAAATTTCCTCCCAGTCTTCCAGGTCTATTTGGAGGCCCAGATCCTCCGACCATTTTTGCATGTCTCGGTGATTCGGTGGGCTGGATGTCGGCTGTATTCCCTTATATATCTCGGAGATCAGACCTCTTTGGTAGGTGTTTTTAATGCATATCGATCCAAATCTGGTCAGCGGGGGGAACTTGGAGGTTGGGGATAATGATAATAGAAAGTGACGAACTTGTAAATACTTAAACAGGTGAAGGCCCTGGATCAGGAATTTATCTTTTAGCGCCTGATAAGTTAATATCTCCTCCTTCTGCAGCAGATCGGCAACCATCCTAATATTATGACTCTGGAATTGGCCAAATTGTCTTGGGGAACACCCTGGCGGGAAATTGGGCTTCCCAAAGATTGGAGTGAGCTGGGAAGGGGAAGCTAGCAGACCATACTTCCCTTTGCTTTTAAGCCATGCGTCCCACGTACATCTCATTGCTTCTAGGTCGAACCTCTGTGGTCCAGCCCCGCCACCACCTGTGGTCCATAAAGCCACTTGGAGGGAGTGGGGACGCGCGTCATGTGACTCTATTGCGAGCCAACAGGCTGAGGCCGGGTCGCAATTCCAAACTACGTCCTGCTTCAGTTGTGCTGCGAGATAATACCTGACGATGTCGGGGACCCCCATACCTCCTCTAGCTCTTGATGAGAGCTTCACTGATCTTGGGACTCTTGGCCTTTTATCATTCCAAATGAATTGGAGCAGTAGTGATTGGATGTTCTTCAGGGCCGCTTGTGGCACCGTAATTGGGAGGGTTTGGAAATTATACAATAACCTTGGGAGAACATTCATTTTTACGGAAACTATCCTCCCAAACCAGGAAATTTGATGTTTTTTTCCAAGTTTCCAGGTCTTTTTTAATCTGATCGAATAGGGGGGGGGGGGGGTAATTATATTGGAAGAGGGTATTGTAGGAATTTGATATTTTAACCCCAAGATATTTAATATAGGTGGAACTCCACTTGTAGTTATAGTTAGCTTGAATGAGTTTCCACGTCTGGGCTGGGAGGGATATATTTAGGGCTTCTGACTTGTCCATGTTAACTTTATAGTCAGAGACTGACCCAAATTGGGTCAGTAGCCTTTGTAGGTTGGGGAGGGAGGTATGGGGGAAAATAATATATTTGAGTTAGTGTTATAGCATAGACTGGACTTTCTATCCAGCATCGCTATACCCATCACAAACCGCCTACCTGGGGAATTTTAACCATTTATATGTATATATTTTTAAACGGGGTTGTTGTGAATTATTGAAATAAAATGTTGTTATTTTAGGATATTTGTGAGAACAATACTCACCTTGATGTGTCGATTTGAGGAGATCTATTCACTCCTATAGTGGGTTATTGTACACCCCAACCACTACGGTTATCTACATTATACTTTGAGTGCAGGTATTGGGGTTCTAGTGTTAACTTAAGGTTAACTTTTGTCTCTGATTTTTATAACGGCCCGTTATTAGTGAACACAGCTTTGTGGATCTGAGCCAAAGTATCTTGGCATCAGAAACAAATATTTATCCTGATTGTCTTCGTTGCTGTAAACCCACTCTTTTCCTTTCTCTTCTGCTAACATGTCTTCACCCATCCTGTTGACCTGGCTCTTGGTGTACTGTACCTAATTGTAAGAACTACAGCCTGATGTATTTCAAGTTCTTTTGGGGAGGCGTTACCAAGAAACACACAAACAAGTGACTATAAAAATATTGTATTCATGAAAAAAAATCAAACTGCTGTTACAATAGATAGTTACAGTATTATAACATGTACAGGTTACTTCAAGATACATATTACTAGTAGCAGTCTTGGAAGATGGAAGTTCATATTCTCCCCATGTCTTTTGCGTTCTTGAAACTTTCCTTCACTGCATATTCTGGGGCTTCTCTCTCACACAATGTCTGTGCGATTCTGATTGTAAAGGGGGGACCTTCTCAATCAAACTAGTTTTAACCTTTATTGACAACTGGTATGTGGGGAAAAACTGATATTGTGTGACCCATTACTGGCTAGCATTTGTGACCCTCCGCTGGTGTTTACAGTTACTTTGCAATGCAATTTCTCGCACAAATGAGGGAGGAATCTAGTTTCCTTGTTGATGAGATGCTTTTGAAATCCAGTTTCTATATAGATTTCACACCTAGAAGTAAACTGTTTTTTCCAAGTTTACCAACCAACTGTACCTAAATTCTCTCGGAGGGCAAGTATCGTGGACATGTATATGTATATATCTATTAAATTCCCCCCCTCTCTCACAATATTCTATATATAATAAATATAAACATTAAAACATTATAATACAATATATATATATATATATATATATATATATATATATATATATATATATATATGCAAAAAAAACTGTGAGCGCGCACTCCTAAGATATTATATATAACAATTTAATAAAGAATAAGAAATAAAACAGACCTGAAGGTGGAAATGACAATCCTAAATGTACCTTCAGTTCTGTTTTTATCATTTACTGATTCTTTATTAAATTGTTATTATATTATATATATATATATATCTTAGGAGTGTGCGCTCCCAGTTTTTTGCTTTTACATGTGGTTGAGGATCTTGTTAGTCCTTGTTGAGCAGCCTTCCACTGGTTTATATATTTTAGCATCCATCTTAATCTCTACATGCATTAGCCTTCATTTTTTATTTATTTATATTTCCTTTACTAAGCGCTGGTTAATTTTTTGTATATATATATTTATATATATATAAATATAAACACATGTATACTGTACCCAAACCAGAGTTCAGAGAAAAAAGAGACAGTACATCGCAGGTAAGTGAACAACACAAGTATATTGATAAAGAAAAATGCAATTTCCAAACGTTCCCTGATGAAGGTCCTGATATAGGGAACGAAACGTTGGCATTTTTTTCTTTGTCAATACACTTTTTTGTTCACTTACCTGCAATGTGCTCTCTTCTTTCTCTGAAGTCCGGCTTGAGTAAACTATATGTACATATGATTGTTATGATGCGTGCACTTGTCACTAAATGCCAATGCTTTGCTACTCGCGTGACTACTATATATACACACACACACACAATTATTAATTTGAGTAAGATGCAGAAATGTACATTGGTTACAATTATCAGTTAATAGGTATAAGACTTACATAGTTATGTTAAAATGATGACTCAGATATCTATATATTCCACACCGAGGCCTATAATCATTACAAGGTGCTAAGATTTAGCACATGTAAACACCCATTCATTCATTTGAATGGCAGTTAGGTTGTGCTAAATCTTAGCCCGTTAGTAAATATGGGCGTTCAAGGGCAAACCATGCATCAAAGAAGAGGTCCCATTCAATGACATTCTGTAAAGTATAGCACATTTCTTTACCTTGAAGGTGACACAAACAAATGATGGATTAAATGTTTTACACCTAAGTAAGATTTGTCAGCTTTAATGTCTTTCATTGGAAGACCACGTAACCTGCTTGTATTCAGGTTTTAATTGTATCAGGGCAAACTGGGACAAGAATGATGTGATACAGATCAATGAGAAATATGGCGTGTGGGAGGCATGTATAGTGAAAAATCCTAAGGTATTCACAGTAAAAAAAACTTTACATGGAATATAAAACACTTTAGCCACTTTTCTGAATTGGACATCACCCACATCAGTACTGTAGCTTACACTGGGCCTCTGTTGTACCCTTGAGTTTCAGCTCACTGTAGTTTGATGCATCTATGCTTTCACTGCTTTCACTGCATTGTCCTCCTGCTGACCCATGCCTGTATGGTTTTTGATTTGCAGGCTATACGTTGATTTCATCTCAAGCATATCCTGAGTCTGCTTTCTGTTAGCGCAGAGGTAGTCACACACCAGCACATGGTTTGCTGTGGTGATTTAAACATGTGCAGCACATTTCCAACCAAGTTTTCAATGTGGACACTCGGAACTAGCTCCTTTATCCAAGATCTGGTGTGTGTAAGACACACAAGAAACTTATCAGGGGCTTCTGGAAATGAGAAGATACACTACAAAAAGCATGCAGTGTGATCTTAGCTCAATCAAACTCATGCTCAGGGCCACCAACAGAAATCTTGGGGCCCAGGAAAGATGAAAGAAGCAGGGCCCCTCCCCTTAACCATTCTGCGTATTTGGGAGACAATGAGGGGGAGGCATGGGGAAGATATGGGCCTGGATGGGGTGGAGAAGAAGAAGGTATTGGTGGGAGGAAGAAGAATACTGTATGGGGGGAGAAGAAGGTATTGGGGGAGAGAAGAAGGTATCGGGGGAGAAGAAGGTATTGCGGGGGAGAAGTAGGTATTGAGGGGGAGAAGACGGTATTGGGGGAGAGAAGGAGCTATGGGGGGAGAAGAAGGGTCTGGGGGGGAGAGTACATAGGGTCCTGGGGAGGGGAAGAGGTATGGGCTTGGGGAGGGGGAGAGGAATAGGCATGGACCTGGAGAGGGGGAGAGGAGTGGGTTTAGGGCCTGTGGCAAAGGCGTGGGTTTAAGGCCTGTCAGGATGAAGAAGAAAGAGTGGGTAAAGGGCCTGTGAGGAAGAAGGAGTAGGTATAGGACCTGGAAAAATGGAGGACCAGAACAGAGGAGGAAGCCCAGAGCAGTGCACAAGACCATGTGGGCCTACCTGCCGAGGAGGGGCCCTGCCGAAGGTCCAGCTGGAAGAAGAGACCGGGCCCACCAAGGAACTGAAAGGAGAGAGGAGCCTGTCCAGTCGCTGGCATTGCAGGAAGTTAGGCCCAACTTCCTGTTCAGGCCAGCCGGGCCCCCAGAGCAGCTGGGTCCGGAACATTTGTCCTGGCTGCCTCCCCTTCCCCTCCCCCCTGTCAGCGGCTCTGCTCTTGCCCGTCTCAGTTTTTTCATATCATTTTTAAAATCTGGGCATCTGAAATAAAATAAAACACAAAAACAAACATAAAGTACTAAACACCTCACTTAACAATTATCCACCATGATTATAACTCATTTCTGGTAGATATCTCAGATCCGACCTATTCCTCTATAACTTTCTTTGACTCCCCACAGGTGTGAGAGTATGAGACAATTTAGGCTTTACATGAGTAAAAGGATTGCGATTCACACGTGAAATGTGAGAGGAAACATAAAGGTATAAGATAGACATAGTAAAATCACTAATTCTGACAAAATTAAAGATATTTTCAGGTAATACCTAGCAACTTCTGTAGCTATGCAAATTGTTGCTTGTCAAGTGAAAAAACAATTTGATGAAAAAAATTAAAAGATGTATCTATGTTAAAAATAAATAAATATAGACGGAATGCTGCCTTCATCACTCAGGACCTGTGCATTGAATACATGTAAAATGAATAAACATTTACTGCCTTGCTAAATGAAACGGATAATATGATTTGGGCTGTGAGGTCTCTCTATATGATAGTGATGTTTACAGTAGTTCTAACTCCACCTATCATGCATGTACCGCACTACAGGCAACAGTTATTAACATCAAAGTCATTTTATTCTTGTCTCAACCTGCATTAATTGTAAGCTGGCAGTGCCGGGGTTTTGAAATTAAAAAGCAACGATCATTAAGAATTTGTCCCACGTGACTATATTCATTCATTTTAGAGACTATTCTATTTAAAAAAAACAAACAACAAAAAATAGGGTAATCAACTTGACTTGAGAACGGCTATGGTTGGTGACTTATAAATGATGTTCCTAAGGAGGACTTCTACAACATACTGTACAAACATGTTAATTGCTTCTTTTCATAACATTTGTCCTCATTTTACTTGGAATTTTACGTTTTTTTATGGAAGGCAAATTATAAGCCATCATTTAATCTTTAAAAAAGATTTCCCTTAGCGTTTTCCCTTTATTTTCTGAATAGTTTCCCCCATAGATTCTGCATGGAAAATAAATAATAAATAATAATACAATAAGCTCCCCTACCGAATCCACTCTGCTCCCTTCCTAACCATGTTCAGAAGCCAACTCAAAACTCATCTCTTCTCCATCACATTCCATGATCTCCCATTAACCTCCTTCTATTCCTTTTCCTTCCTCATCCGACCCTCCCCAACACCCATGATCTCCCCTACCCTTAACCCTTTCTAAATCTTCCTAAAGTCCCTCCAAAGTCACCCACCTCAGCAATCCAATTGTCCTCGCTGTCAGAATCATTACCATGCCACCGACAAGACTAAATCCAGAGACCTGACCCCAACACCTGCCCACCAACCAACCAAGCTCTAAATGTCCTTACGTGGCTATGGTGGCCATCTTGGTTCCTGGCAAGCCTCTTCCTGAACTTGGTTATTGGCTGCACCTTTTCCAGGGCTTTAAATAGCAGTCAGTGACTCCCACACCCCTGCCCAAGCATGGTATGTTTCTTATGTGTTCCTGGCCCCCTTTAGTTCTTGTTCCTGAGCCCTCCTCGTTCTTTTGGATTCCCTGTTGCTGGCCTCTGCGGGTCCACTTCCTATCGGTGACAAACACTCTTATAGACATATAGGATAATTCTGCGTTAACAATTGCGCTGTAAATTGGTTAATCCACTCAATCAAAACTCCTATATTGATTACTATGTCAATTTTCTTTTTGAATGTCAGGGTAGGGTAATTAGATTATTGTTTATAGGATGAGGTATGATCCAATTGTCGTAAGATTTCTTGCGGGTAGTCCAAATAATTCAATACCGCCACTTTTATCAGCTGGAAGAATTATTATGTGTGAAGGTATCTAATACCACTCAAGCATATTGATTAGGATACTTATCTACATTCTACGTTGCGGTGAAATCTCTTGGAGGCACTAAAGCACGACAAGTATCTTTTTCTCTACCGCCAAAGACCTCAGGTCGCATACCCCCCTCGGCTCGCCCAGGGGGGAAGGTAGAAAGGGACTCCTGTTAACACTGATCTATAACATTACCTATTACTCAAATTGGTAAAAACCCGCTGCATACATTTTACACCCACACTACAAAATAACATACTCAACATTTACATTTTTTTTTAATGGGTGTTACATACATAGTTACATAGTAGATGAGGTTGAAAAAAGACGTACATCCATCAAGTTGTAACTCGTTCAAAGTTTATTTGCATTTGGAGCTCCAGGTTGTTAACCTTGTTAGTGGTATTAAGAATGTAAGGGAATAGAAACGTTACACAAGCTTAATAACATCAAGAGGAACACAGGGGGACAAAGGCTCAGGGAAGACCTCTATAATCAGATACAGATCATGCTACTAAACCCCAGTTACTGTATGTGAGGGTGAGATTGGTGCAATAATTTGGTCTGTGTTATTAGCCATTATTGACCCTGAGCATGTCCAACTCTTTAAAAAATAAATAAAAATAACAACACATATAGTGTTAAAAATCAGGATTACCATGGTAACTTTAGGCTGCCCGAGTCTTTGGGGAAAGCTACATTTAAACCTCCCAAACACTTCATATTTAATCTCCCCAATAAACCATCAGATTTAAGAAATAAAACCAGTATTGGAAAGGGCAAGAAGAGATGTATTAGCTTAAACAGGCAGCCTCCTGTCACGGTAAAGCCATGCAAGGGTTAAAGTGTGTGAGCAGTATAGCAACGGAAGGGTTAACTTTCTTTTTAAGAGTAGAATTTGAGTCTGTTTCTTGTGGGTTCATCATGCAATGTCATGGATCCATGCTTTGGGAAGTCATGCTTACATTAAAATGAACAGTAACAGTTTATCGATACACCACTAGGTGTTATTCTGTCTGCTGAAAGAAATACATTTCTGAGATAATCCCTGACAGCAGCTCCAAAGGCGACAGAGGGGACCCTCTATTCGCTATCATTACAGATTAACATTATGCAAGATAATTAGTGTCTGGTACAACCCATAATATTGGCAGGTGTAAATCTGTAACAGACAAAAACACTTACTTGTAATAATATAAAATGTGAGACGGTATCTGTGTTGTAAATGTAGCACCTGCCCCCCCCTCGCCCTCTGGGGATTACTGAATAATGTGAGGGGTTGATGGACCTAATAGGTTAACAGGGTGTTATCACGCTGGTATTGCCCCTCCTCATCATGGGATGACTATGCAGAAAGGATTGCCATGTCCTTGCATGTCTTGTGACCCTATGTCACCCTAGAGAGATAGAAGGGTATGTTTACCTCCACCTTATGTTCTAGAAGCAGGTTCTTCAGAGTTCTGCAGAGAGCCTCATCGTGACCCCTGTAAATAGGTTTGTGTGTATAGATTAATGTATTAAGTGTGTCCTGTCCCTATTTATAGTGTTCAGTTAAGAAATGGGCCCAATATAGTTAGCGCCTAAAGTAATGACCCATGATTGTTCTTTTGCAGGGAAAGGAGGGTGCATATGCTTAGCAGGAGTTCTCCGAGTAGTAGCTCTGGAGCATAATAGGATTGACCCCACCAGAAGGTCTTAAGTAAACTCCCGATCCAATATATATGGACGAAGTATGCAGTACACCTTAAGGTGATACTGATTCCAGAAAGCAGAGTGTATTCCCGACATGGACCCACTTGATATCAGGCACTGTTGACGCTATGCAGGAGACTACCAATCTAACCAATACTAAGGGAAACAAGCATGAGTACCTCCCCAGTGTAGGAGTGAGAGCTACCAGGGGAAGAAGCACAGAGTAACTTTATGATTTCCCACCAGTTAATATGTCTGTTGTGAAGTATGTTTTTATATGGCGAGTTTTAGAAACTGATGTGAATAAAGCCCTTCTTTGTACTATAACATTTTGGAACGTTTGGAGCCAAGAAAAAAGTTTTTGTGATTTTTGCTATTTTTGAACTGTTGATGTAAAGAAAAATGTGCTAAGATCAGGTACAACCCATTTGGAGGGGAAGGTACAGACTCCAAAAACTCTTTCAACAACAGTCGTTTTAGATCTATAAACTGCGATCTCTAGTACCTAATGGTCTAAATGTAGACTTTGATCACAATTAATTCTTAACTTGATCCCTCTGTAATTTTGACCTTTCTTTGCACTTTCTGCAAGTGATTGGGATTGCTGTGTACTGATTCTGGTACTAAAAGCCGTCTCCATTTCCAATAATCTGGAATATGCCTTTGTCTCCTTTTCAGCACTCACACACAGTGGGAACAAATGTAATTAAATTCAATTTCTCAAAAGATTATGGACATCTTCTGGCATTATTATTATTATTATTATTATTATAGTATACCTCCTATACTGTAATAAACATAAAGTTTTATGTATGCAAAATCATTTTATATACTATATACTCTTTAGTCATGTTACACTTGCTATTATGTCCATACTGCTACTGTATTTGGATCTCACACATCTGTTTGAGTTCAAGTTCTTTTAAAGCCACATTTGCACATAATTTTTGCTACAACTATGATCAGTATGTGAACCTTTTAGCCAAAGAGCTGCTATTTAATGTTTAACTGTATACCTTAAGCTATAGTTTGTATACTGCCATAGTCAGTTTCTATTGGATATGCTTCACTGTGACAACATCCCAATATACAACAAAAAGAGAAAAAGAACTCTTTTTAATCAGAACCCCGGAAGAGGATCTTTAAAAAGTGAAACGCGTGGGGGGATCGCAACAGACATCCCACAGCTGGGCAAGTGAAGCTGTCTTCCTGCATTCGTTGGACACTTTTCCATCTACTGGTCTTGCCCCGCCCATGGCGTAATCATTCAGCAGCAAGATGGCACACACAAACTGAACCGACGGGCAGACGTCGTTCTGAAGGAGACATCATTTTCCGTTACCCAAAACAAGTGAATTTGTGCGTATATCTTTTTCCATTGCTTTTATTCTAAAACTTTATTACACTATTTCTGTATCTAAACACATAGATACCCAGCAAGCTTTGAGAAACCCCTACCATTACCACATTATATATATATATATATATATATATATATAGTGTCAAAAGGAGTGCTAGTGGGCGTGGCTAAATGTATACAACAAAAAACAGACAAAGATGCCCAAAGCTACTTCCAATGTGACAAAAATACACAGTGCAATACCTATATATCTCTTGTAAAAAAGGGACATTTAGTTTAACCCTTTGGCCAAAGCGTCTTAAGCCTGCTGCCACTTACAATTTCTGTATCTACCTATTTTTACATATTTGGAAGTTCCTTTACCCATCCTCGGAGAAGTACTTACTATCAGAGAACTTCTCTGTTTATATCGTACACCATGTGTGAGGGATACCCCATAATTCTAATTCACAGACACGTTTTTAATCTTGATTTATTGCACTATATTTGTCTTTAGTTTGTTGCATACCCCGAGAGTCCTGCGCTTTGATTTTCTTGTCCCCTTGCTATCTCATGTTGGGAAACATCATACCCGTTACCCTGCCCTGTAAATGTAACAGAATTAGTTTGTTGTAATTGGCAATAACAATTGTTCTCATTTATTGCCACCTCTCTGTGGGAGAATAAAATACTTTTAAGTTTAACGATACCTGTCAGTTCCGAATCTTATTAAGGCAGCTCTGCTTTGTACATACGTTCTAGTATAAAAATCAAACAAAAGAAAACTGCTGTAAAATTAATGTCATGTTAATCCCTCAGTAATAGCAGGAGTGTTCTTAATCCCATTTAACACGTAGGTAATTGCATGTTATGAGTCTGAGATAATGACACGAGTCCAAAGCAGCATCCCCACTATTTAATAACACTTCGTTCGAGGAGCTAGTATGCAGGGGGAGCAGGGGGGCAAGTCAGGCGGAGCAGGGGTGCAAATTAGGGAGCGGAGGACAGTTGCTCCACTCCCCCCAGTGCTTGAAGCCAAATTCTAATTTGAAATCAAGTTCAAATCTTATTCTTATTCCTGGTTAACCTCTATCAATTCCCTTTAAATATGAAATATTCTGCTGACCCTTCCACCTTTATTACCAGCTACATTGATGCTGTCCTTTAATTCATTACTGTATTATGAGAGGCTGTGCACACAGGACTGTGAAGGGGGGCTTTATTTTTTACTGTGTTTCGTATCTAAAAATAGATGTTAAAGGACCAATCTGAGATGTTTTATTTTTATTTATGTTTTTCATTTTTTTAACACAGGATTGTAACAGGGGGAGGGGGGGGGGTTCTCCGGAGCTGAACCCCATTCATTTCGGCTCCGGAAACCCCGGATTCCAGAGATACTTAGCTCCGAAGGGGGTGCCGGTGTCTCTCTGCAGTTTTCTGCAGTTTAAATCCCCCAGTCACATGGGCCGGGTGATGTCACGGATGATGTCACGGCTTCCTATTGGTCTGCAGGGCGCAGGAGCTTTGAAAATCAGCCATTAAGTGAACCCTGGAGTCGGCTACCGGCAACCACTACGGAGGTACGTATTTCAGGAAGCAGGGCCCCCCCGGAGCTGAAACTAACGGAGTTCAGCTCCGGAGACCCCCGGCATCAATGCTGAATATCCAAAAACAATGAAAAAAATGAAGTGAAAACCCGGCCTGGATCGCCTCTTTAAAGCCCCAATCCCAGCTGCTTGTTTTCTTACGTTATTATTTTTACCTGAAGCAGGGACTCGGAGATATCGGCAGAGTTTCTTTTGCCGATTTTGACACCAAAAAAAAAAAAATATATGGCGGCACCGTACAAACTCCTGGTGATGTTGGCGCTAATCTATTGCCCACCACAGTGAGCCCTGACCCGGGTGCCATATTATTCTGGTAGTTTGCCCGGTGCCACCTTGGGCTCGCCGTTCTGGAGCTACAGGGTCTCTGGACGTTGGGGGGCCGCCAATGAGGTAAGATTTAAAAACAAATCATTATACCAGGGACTGCTGCTTGAAGCGGTTCACTAAACAAAGTTGGTATTTTTACTCTAGTAAAACGACAGGATATTTTACTACAAATATTAAAAGAATCGCATAAAACTACTGTTTAATAAAAACGTGATTCTGAAATATTAATCAGTAAAAATCCGAAAGCTTGAAACTGGGCTCATACTAGTCGCCTCGCGCCCCTTGCTAAAAACTGAAATGTTGCCCCTGCTTGGGGGTAAAATGTCAAAATGAACATATTCTGTTGAGTAAGGATGCTGAGCGTTTATTCACTTTTAAGCTGCAAAGATCCTTCCCTGGGAAAATATAGTTATACTGCCGCACCACCAATGTCCAAAATGTGTATTTTACATGTTTATTTTGAGTGGGGCTTTCTTGTAACCTGTATACTAATAATAATCACACGTGATGTTTTAAGGGGCCATTCAATAACATTAATTGTGGCAGATAAATAAAGAAAATCCTGAACTAGGCTATTCTATATTTAAAGAGGCAATCCGAAGATTGAAGCAGTGGGTCTCCGGAGCCGAACTCCGTTAATTTAATCTCCGGGAACCGCCTGCTTCTGGAGACACAGACCTGTAGAGGGCGCCGGTAGCTGCTCCGTTTGACTAACTGGGATCACGTAGTGGCAGATTTTCAATGCTCCTGCGCCCTGCGGGCCAATAGGAAACTGTGATGTCATCAGGTTCGGCTTCCTATTGGCCCGTGTGACGCGGGAGCTCTAAGCTTTGCAGAGATACCTTTGGAGGCCTGTATCTCAGGAAGAAGAGGGTCCCTGTAGGTGAAATGAATGGGGTTCAGCTCCGGAGACCCCCTGCTTCAATCCTATGTTAGATTGTAACAATCAGATTGTACGCCTATCTGTACAGGGACTATGTCTATAACAACCCTATGTGCTGCGTACCGCGCGCTATACTGTCATTGTGACGCGCTCTGAATCCCATTGGGGAGAAAAAGGCTATATGAAATAAAGTTATGAAATATTATTAATAATCATAATAGTAATACGATGTTGATGCGGTTGAACTTGGGGTGGAAATGAATGCGAGGAATGAATGAGAGGGAGTGAAAGTCGATCCATAGGCATCGGGCTTGAGGTGAGGACAAGATTGTGGGAAAGTTTGGGTGTAGCGATGACAGGGAGAGGGAAAGATTAGGAGTTCTGTTTTGGACATGTTAAGTTTCAGGTAGTGGTGGGAGAGGTGAGGAGACACCCCAGAATGAAACACTGAAGGAGCAGTTAGATAAGTAGGCTATGAACCAGGAGAGGGCTGCGTCACGGAGGACAATAGAGTAGAGTATGTGCAGGAGAAGACGTTAATCAACAGTGTCAAAGGCAGCAGAGTTATCGAGGAGAATCAGTGACCTTTAGAATTAGCTGTGAGTAGGTCATTGATTGGCCCCTTTTGTTAGGGCTCTCTTGGTGGAGGGTGGAAGCCTAGTGGATAAGAGTCAAGCATTGAATTGGTGGAGAGAATGTGAATCAAGTGGTTGAGCGCTTGGAGAGAAAGAAGTGAGAGGGAGATGTTGGGTGAAGAGAGGGTTTCTTTAGAATGGGTGTATCAAGCGCTCGAGTAGCTTGGAGAGAAAGAAGCGAGAGGGAGAGGCTGGGTGAAGAGAGGGTTTCTTTAGAATGGGTGTATCAAGCGCTCAAGTAGCTTGGAGAGAAAGAAGTGAGAGGGAGAGGCTGGGTGAAGAGAGGGTTTCTTTTGAACGGGTGTGATGAGTGCATGTTTAAAGTAGATGTCATTTGTCAGTGGTGAGAAAAAGGTTAAAAAGGTGATTTAAAATGGGGCATAGCATAGCCGTGAGGGCTACTCATGGAAGCAAAGAAGAGCTCAGTAAATAGGATCAAGGTGGCTGCCAGATGGATGAGAGGGTGAGAGGATCGAAGAGACCACTTCCTCTGTTAATTTATAGTGTTTTTGTGTCTGCATTTTATAATAACTCCCTGTGTTATAATGTTATTTTCTATTTTGTAAAGTGCTGTGGACATGGTTGGCACTATATAAATATTTTTTTATACATACATACAAAAATCATATACAATGATTCTCTGTTCTCTGCACTGGCTGCCTATAAAATTGCAAATTTATTTCAAGTGTAACGGTGTTTCCCCCCCCCAATCGTAGATAGGGGCCATTATAGGGTGTGTGGTGCATATACCTACTGGCAACAGGAGGGCTGAGTCATCCGCCGATGGTAGTGGGGACACAGGAAAAGGCTTCTGGTGTTCATACCCCACATAATTACTTAGCAGTGCAGCGCCTCCATCTGCCGTGGACCCCAGGAACTGAAGGTGATCTTCCACGGTAGAACTTATTACCTCTCCCCCAGTAAGATCACGCACCAGGCAGGAGGTATATTGCAAAACAGGAACGGTTTTATTACTACACTTCTGCAGTAACAGTTACTCAGCAGTCTTCAGACGGATACAGTCAGTCAGCTCTGCTTTCACTGGATGATGGTCCATGGACCGTCACTACAGGCCGAGGGCACCCGCAGCCGTCCTAGCTCTTCCCCACCTCCCTAGCAGAGACAGAGGTATGGTCCACACTCACTCCTCCCCGTAGGGAAGAGCACATGGGAAGGCCCCAATCTCAGGCTCCCAATGTGTGACCTGCCTTCCTCAAGTGAGAAGAAACAACTACTAACTTTAGGGCGGTCCTGCCTTTAAGTAAAGCCAGAAGGAAGGCACCCTGTTGTCCCATCTACAACAGGATGTACCACCCCCTGCTCTCACTCAAGTGCAGTACCAAAGGTGAAGGGGAAAAACCCCATACCAACTACTGGCAACCTGGTTTTACTGCCAGTCGATAGGGTGAAATAGTAGCCAGGGAGTACCCCGCTACAGAAGATTGGCTTGTCGACATTCAAAGCAGTACATGGCCAGGGTTCCAGCTATCTGAAAGAGCGTCTAGTTCCCTACACTCCCATCTGCAAATGAAGGACCCCTAACAGTTCCCAGAATTTCCTTGGCTTCCTTTGGGGCCCGAGGTTGTAGCCACGCTGCTCCCACTCTCTGGAGCAGTCTGTCTCGTACAGCTCGAGAGGCCCCCTCTCTGGGAATCAATAATAACAGGCTCAAGACCTGCCTGTTTACCCGGGCATTTAATTAATTAACTACAACTTGTTTGGCATTTAATAGCTACAGTGCCGTCCAATCCTGTATTGTATCTTTCCTTGTATTTGGTCTCTTTTATAACCTTAAATGTATTCTTCTTTTTTCCTTTGTGTAACTGGGAAGTGCTTTGAGTCACATTGGGGGAAAAGCGCTATACTGTATAAATAAAGTTATTATTATTATTATTATTATTACAATGCCCCGTGCATCCGTTTCACATAAAAGCAAATATGTTTGACACTCCTAAACTAAAACCAAAATAGCAGGTTACATACATTTCCGGAGCGCCACCAAATGTAAGAATCAGTGTAGCATGTTATAATAAGTGACATCAAGAGGCATATTTTTAAACAGCTTTTAAAAATGAGCAATGACAGATTGGGCCTTTAGCTAGACTTTGAAGCTTAGGTTTGGGATTTTAGCATAAGCAGAGAGGATGTGGACTGGTTCCCACACCCTTTTATGAGAGAAGGGTTTTATGGCCAAGGATCAATTCTAATTATCTTTATATATTTTTTCTGCTGTGCCATGGTCGAAACAGTCTGTCTGTGAGTGGGTTTACTGGCTTTGCATCTCATCCCAGCCTATGTTTAAAAGCTGTGTTTAAAGCAGCACGCATTGGCTTAAGGGTTGTTCATGTAATATGAGCTTGAGACAAAAGGTAGCACTCTGTGCTCATTTGCATGTCATTTCCCAGAATCCCTTGCTGCAGCGGAAGTGCTGTGTGCTGGGTGATAATGGTGAAAGGCGGGGTTGCAGACCTTTCTAAGACATGCAAATGAGCATACAGTTATATTTCCATTTGAGATATATACAAACACACACACAAAGTAATGTACTAGCCCCTCTGGGCTGTAACATAAAATTGCATTTAATTCCTAACGGTGATAGCTTTCTTGTGATTCACACACTTTTTCTCTCTACAGTGCTATAATTAGCCATGCCATAGGCTGAATTTTCTGTAGGTTCCTGGCTAACGCGCCTACGGTTAATAGTTCCATGATTACACATGCTACAAGGCCTCTAATAAGTTTACACTCGAACAGGGCGGTTTTATCCACATCCAGACCTAAAATATACAGTAGCTGTTAGCTCTTATATTCAGTGTACCCCTATGACTGGCTCAAGGACTCAGATACTGAGCCCCTCAAACAAAAGGTTGAACTACTGTAGATGGACAATAATAAGACTGAGAGAGGAAGAGTGCAGATCTTGTAATACTGGAGAGATGTGGTCTCTCCTGCCTTGCGTGCTATAAGATGGGCAGTGGCGTTTTGCACCAATTGCAGGGCTTTGATATTCATTTAGAAAATGTGTTACCCGGAAGTAAAACACTGCGAGCTACCTCTCCGTTTCAAGTACATCCCGGGCACAGAGCTATGATGACAGATACATGGTTACATTAAATGAACAGAGGTTATACATTCAAATTTGCAGACATTTCATGGACAGCTAGATAGGATTGTGGGTATATAGGCACTGTAGGCCTGTTGTATTGGATTTACATTCTGTTACAGTATTACCTTTGCACTGTTTGAGAAGGAGTTAGCATTGGTAAGGGCATCGCCTTGAGTATAGGAGAAGCCTGTCACCTTTAGCCTGACACTGTCATCAACATTACATCACTACAGAAGCTGTGCCTTGTTGTCATTGGTGGAACACTGATGAGAATCCCTCGTGTTATTGGAATGTATTTGGCAGGATATTTTACAAACTCGTTCATAACACTCTGGTGAAACGCCACCCTGAACTCCATGGGAAGCTCGCATACACCAATAAAACATACAGTTAACATTGGCACATTGGCACATCATCATACTGGCCAACCAGGCTTCTTTTTTAAAGATATTTTTCCATAGACATTTTCTTATCAGGATAAGGGTGTAATAATTATGCATTTTACAGATCAAATCCATTTTTCAGATAAGTATCAGTGAGTGAACAAACAGAAAAAAAAGCGAGTGCAGAATCTCACTTTAAGTGAAAAACCTGTGAAGTGCACAAGAGCGATACAAATATAAACATTACAACCAGACAGGATCGCGCAGCCCCGAATAAGACTTTCCAAATGTCTTTAGGTATCAGTAGGAATAGGCAACGGAGCGCAAATATCCGCAGGTGAAATCATACAGTACAGAAAGAGACAGGCTCCAGGGCACACACAAACTGATCCCGATCGCTCGCTTGATCACAAAACAAAATGAAAAATCGTGGTCCCAATGTAGAAAAAAGTGAAAAATCTTTTTTGCAGCTGTAGCCCTTTTTCTGATGCTCTAAAGAGACTACGGGTAACTGCACGCACCTGTGGCTCCAGGAGATCTGAGCCTCCGCTAGCTGGGAGCCTGGGGTAACACTTATAGCGCAGCGCCTCCACTTACCCAGGATCCCCGTGATGTGAGATTCCCCTGGGCAAGAAATACAACAACACACATATGAATGCAACCAGTTTTACTGTAACGCAATAATTCCTTATCACTTTATCATATTAATTCATACATAGCATATAACCTAACACATAAACTATAACACTATCCTTAGCAGCAACGCCTAACACCCTATTAACTGGTAC
This sequence comes from Ascaphus truei, assembly GCF_040206685.1. Lineage (NCBI taxonomy): Eukaryota > Metazoa > Chordata > Amphibia > Anura > Ascaphidae > Ascaphus > Ascaphus truei. The sequence goes on along the minus strand of NC_134488.1, from coordinate 116,662,545 downwards.
CGTCCTTATAACGGTAGTGGCTTAGCCACGCTCCTAATGAGTACTGTCTCTGTCCTGCCACCGCGTGCTCCACACCGTGTCCGTGTACGGTAATATATTTGTATAGGCTCAGTCCTTTGGCCACTTCACTAGTGTCCCCAAAGAGTTACGCCTAAGGCGGGATCAACGCCTGTTGACCGGTGTTGGTGCACTTGATGTAAAGAATACCTTCCATTCATGGCGGTGACCGGTAACAGCTTCGAAAAGGATCAGACGCCTCTGACTCGTGGCCTCCAGATATCACGGTGTCCAGCCGTCTGGTCCCAGATGACTGCAACCGCCGCAACTCTGTGCTTTGTCCCTAACTGGTACTCAGTAAGGGGTGATGTTCGCTACCATTATAGGGCTTCCCTGCAGCACTGCAACCTACGGTGACTTCAGGGATTCTCCTAGGGGACTACGGGGTAGAACTGTCCTATGCAGGCGGGTCACTGACCCCCTGCACCCACACTACCTCTCCCTTCACCTCCCGGATCCCCTCTCACTAGCTCAACCTAATACCTGCAGCAACCGCACTGCACTCAACCTTGTGTCCCTGCAGCAACCGCACTGCACTCAACCCTGTGTCTCCTTGTCAGCGCACACAACACTGACCGCTGTGTCACTGACAAGACTACGCATGACACATACACCTAAGGGCAGGGTCCCTACCTTAGGGGCCTTCCCTCTGCACCTACCCACTACCCTATTGTGGATTGGGGCCTGCCTGGGACCTGGGGATTACCTTACCTGGTGTAGGAGCCACTTTCTCCCTACACCCTACCTCCCCCTTCCTGCTCCCAGCTCCAACTGACTCTGCTAAGCCCGTGAAATGTATCCCGTTCTCCCTGTCTGAGAATCCTTGGCCCTCATTGGCCACTCTGGGACACCTGGGGTGCTTGGCCCTAAGCCTCATGGGAACTGTAGTCCTGCGGAGGCTGCTGTAGCATTGGGGCCGCGTGCGCGCTTGCACTGCGCGTGTGCGACTCCCTAATGGCCGCCGCAACTCCCTAGCCCTATCTGTGCATGTGCGATCCCTGCACATGCGTGCGCATCGGTAATGGCAGCCCCCGCTAGCCGGGTGCGCCGCCGGGACTCTGAGCGCTTCCAGCTCCGGCCCCCACCTTTGCTGTGTGCCGGCGGGTTCCTCCCTGCCTCCGGTGGCACCCGCGACCGCTCGGCACGCAACGAAGGGGGTCTCCGAGTCTGAAAATAGACCGGGGCTACACAGCATACAAAAGTGAGCAGTATAAAACCTCCCACGCGTTTCAACCAATGACTGGTCTTTCTCAACTCTCCCCCCTTCTGATTAACACTGATCACACAGATCCTGTTTCATTCCATATAACCTGGAGTGCATAGCAGATTTCTACAGTGTGGAAATCATACAGTATGCAGTAAGTAGAGGGGACTGTAGTGCAAAGATATATGGTACAATAATTGGATATAGATAATAATGGGAATAATCCCACCTACGGTATCCAAGTAAATCATGCAATTCTTGTTAAACAGCTCTCGAGGAAGTTCTCCTGAATGAAACACATAGGGCGCGTCCTACGTTGAGAAGACTGAGGCCTCCACGCCAGCCACAGAGGAACGTCTACGCCTTCCAACTTCCACAACTTCCAGCTCCATACCATCGCGCATCGTGCCAGCCATTTTTCGGAAGTGACATTGTGGGTAGGCGTTTGGAAGGAGAGGAGGGTGTGAGCCCCAGGATGGTTCCTGCACTACTTCTGGACCCTGAGTCGCTTGTGTTTATGTGCTATGTATTTGGTCTAATTACCTGCTGTTGGAGGACATGTTGCTGTTTGGCTGCAGAGGGGATTTCCACCAAATTGCCTGATTTATTTGGGTAACTTGTGAGTGGGATTATTCCCATTATTATCTATATTCAATCATTGAACCATACACCTTTGAATTATATTACCCTCTCTTTATTTACAAGTATCAGTTAGTGTCTCCTCCAAAAGATTCCTCCTCATCCAAAGGGAGAATGTTACCTCCTTCAGGGACTCTGAGTCCTCTCATATGGGCCACCGGCGGGGGGAGAGCCAGAACATGTGTTCCAAACCCGGTGGCTGCGGGGGGCCCGCTTAGACGGTGCTGCAAGTTAGGCCCAACTTCTGCGTCCAGGTGCCAGGACTCTGGTTGCCACCGCTGGGCCTGGCCTGGCTCTCCCCAGCTGCTGTCTGCCTCTTCCCACGCCAGGCCTCTCTCTGCCGCCGGTGCGAGCAGGAAGGAGGTCCAGCCCAACTTCAGTCGACTAGGCGATGATGTAGCAAGGATGTATGATAATGGGCACCAGGAACTTTTGTAATGCAACGGTCTTTTATTCTGGTTCCCAGGCACGGGAACCTTACACATTCAAACTATAGATGTTGTACTTCTTTTTAAGAAACATATAGGATTTATGTTGCTTCTATTAATGCCCACACAACACTACAACACTTAACACTTAGTTACTAGCTTATGTTGGACCCAGCCTCCCTTATTACTTAAATAGCATCCTTTGAATTAACCCAAGTCACCTGGGCTCCTACGGGAAATCCAGGTGAGTCCGTTGCGATTGGTCACAGGACCGTTAGCTTGTTTGGGAACTGCCACTTCCATACCGACTGATGACGAATTAGAGTTAGAGCCGAGCCGCCAACAGCCAGGAGACTTCTTTCCGGGGGCCCTTTGTAGCCGTTTTCCTATCTTTAAGATCTAGAGAACTCCATCTACTTTCATCTGGGATCCGAACATAAGGGCACTGTCCCTATCTTCAACACAACAAAATATAAGGGGCCTGGTCTGGGTTATTACTTTAAGAACATCTTTATCTCTTCTCCCTGAGGCCGCCCTCCTCTTGACCTCCTGGGAACCTAACCTTCTCAAAACTTTCCCTTCTCTATATACTCTCTGTGATGTCATGATCCCATAGCAACACCAGATGGGGCCTGTATTTGTTAGCTGTATTTGGGGGGAGGGTGTAGTGTGCCTCTATTTGGGGGGATAGTGTTCTTATTTTGCGGGCAAGTGGTATCTGTATTTGGGGAGTGTGGTAGTGTCTGTATTTGGGAGGGGGTCATGGTGCCTGTATTTGGGAGGGGGCAGTGGTGCTTGTATTTGGTAGGGGGCAGTGGTGCCTGTATTTGGGAGGGGGCAGTGGTGTCTGTATTTGGGAGGAGGCAGTGGTGCCTGTATTTGGGAGGGGGCAGTGGTGTCTTTATTTGGGAGGGGACATTGGCATCTGTTTTTGGGAGGGGGCAGTGGTGTCTGCATTTGGGGGGGGGGGGTGTAGTGGAGTCTTGCCACGGGTGACCAGGCCATTTACACCTTTTTACCAGGATCATGCATTGAGCAAAACGAGTTAATTAAATAAATTGTAAATTTATTCACAGGAAAAGGCAAACACACAATGCTACACAAACTACAACAAAAAGACACACTTACTTGGGAATTGGGGTAACAACCTAGACTCTCCTAGCCGCAGGGAATCCTATCCCTGATAACAGTTGCAAAAACAGGACAGAAAATATTCCAGGCAGCTTTTTGCTGAAGCATCCTTTTTGAAAAGACTTGCAACTGGAAACTTAGAATCTGAGAATCTTAGAGGACTGCAGAACACTGGAAAACACACACTCTAATGGGCACAAGGGGTTATAATACCTCTGACTTTCATTCAAAAAATACTACAGCCCAATCCAAAGCGTGAGACATTTCTCCACCGCCAATCAGAGACAAGCTGGTAGACACAACAGGGTTACCTGGAAATCTGAATGAACCAGGGGGCAGGGGTAATTTTGCACCTCTGGCCTTGGTTTCCTCAATGCCACCCGCGGTCACAGGCTCCTGCCAGTCTAAAGGGATCAAATGGAAATGCAAAGGGCGTCCCTTGATCTCAGGATGTGGATACTTGAATCCTACCCTCCTGTCCAAATGGTCTTCACACCTTGGACATCCTCTGGGATGTATTTAGAGGGGACATTGGTGTCTGTATTTAGGGGGGCAGTGGTGTCTGTATTTAGGGGTGTAGTGGTGTCTGTTTTTGGGAGTGAACAGTGGCGTCTGTATTTGGGAGGGTGCAGTGTGTCTGTATTTGAGGAGGGTGTAGTGGTGTCTGTATTTGTGTGGGTAGTGGTATCTGTATTGGGGGGTGTTGTAGTGTATGTATTTTGGGGTGTAGTGTTTGTATTCTGTGTATTGTAGAGGTTAATTATTGTGGGGGTGGGGGGATTTGTAGGGGTATTTGTATGGGTATTGGGGGAAATTGTGTGTATGGCCAGGGGGGGAGCAGGGAATGAGTGTAAGGAGGGGGGATTGAGGGAGCGGGATAGAGTGAGAGGGGTAATTGAGTGAGACTGGAGGGAAGGGTAGAGTTAGAGGAGAGAGTTGCTGTAAGAGAGGGATGAGGGGGAGAGTAAGTGAGGATGAGAGGGGGGAAGGGTGAGAGACAGAGAAGAGAGAGAAATACAGGTGTGAAAGATCCGGTCCAAATTCTAGCCAGGACCCCGAGAAATTTGTCGGCGACCCTGCCTCTCATCTTTACAGTAACCAAAACTTAAAGTTTGGTCTATTTTGCTGACAATAAGATCAGACAAGACTTCAAATCATGTGACTCACAGGAAATTCAGATTTTCTTTTACTTTAGTCACAGTTAAGCCGGATGTAACATAAGTGGGTTTTATCTCCCAAGCAAACCCTTTCACCTCAACAGGAAACAGTTACAATGTAAAAACAAAAACAGTCCACTGCGGTTTTCTGACACACAAATTATAATCTACTTAATATTAATGTTGAACAAGTCCATACATCTCTGTAAATGGGCTACCCCTGGTGCATGGTGCCTCAAGGTTGGGGTTTCCCCTGTTCCTTGGAGGATTTGGTCAGACACTCAAAAAGATAGGAGGCACATACAGATATACAAATATATGGAAATAAAAACAATCAGATGTCCACTTACAATTTGATGTGCTTTCCACTAAAGTTCATAAATACAACGTCTCTATCCTGGATCTGGCCAGCAGGTTTCTGTCCAGTGATGCTCTGAATGTACTTTCCTCGGTGAGTGGAGGGCCATCGGTGCCGGTATTGTGTGGGTGATCCTGCAATCGTTTCTAGTAACACTTACAATGTTCTCTCATCCTAGGGATTATGTGTGGGAACCAATATGTACAACGTTCCTTACACGGAGAGGATAACTAGGGAATCTCTTCATTATATGGTCACTTGTTTTTAGTTGAAGAAAATAATAGAAAATAACAAGGATAGGGATAGTAAGCTACATACAAACATGTTAATCAGTACCCTTTTGCACCTATTATTCCAAAAAACTTTGTGAACTCCGAACGGGTTTACACCTACAATGGAGGCAGATGTACAGTAAACAATCCATCACACCTGTTGTATCCCTCATAGAAGGGAATTCACAAGGCTTCGATAACAGATATAGGAGTTGATCAACGTTAACTGCCATTGAAGACAATGGCGGTTAATATTGATTGAGCTCCGATGTCGGTTATCGGAGCTTTGCGAATTTGTCCCACCCTAGTTATGGGTTGCTATCATTTCTGGAAAAGCCCCTATGCTTAACTCTTTACGTCAGCGAGTTCTCACTCTGTTCTTAATCATGGACCACATACTGTATGGCTAATCACGGTTCATGTTCATCATTGTATTAAAAATGCAGGGAAGGGAAATAAAAATGTGGTGTAGGTTCAGGATATAGCTTTTAGAGGGACCAACGAGAGAGTACATTTCAATGGACAACAACAAGAGAGTTTATTGAAAGTAGTACAGGAAATGGTTTTGCACAGTGTTTGGATTGAAACCTCACAGGTCTACTCAGGGGTGTAACTACACTACTGCAAAACCCTGCAATGCAGGGGGGTCCAAGATCAGGGGGTGGGCCAGCAGGCCAGCACTGGAAGTTGGGCATGGCCAGAGTTCGGGCCCAATATGTGGCAGGGTCATTCTGCAGGGCCCTCATGCCCAGCCCCCCCTCTCTGCCTGTGTACCCATGACCTTGGCCAGTGCTAGAAGTTGGGCCCTTGTGCATCCACCCGCGTGGCCCCAGCTTCCCATCAACGATGGACCAGGGGCCATCGCCCCCATCCCACATTGCCCACAAGGCAAGGTAAAAGGGGGGGGGATTGAGTGAGAGGAGGGGAGGGGGATTGAGTGTGAGAAGTAGTGAGGAGGGTGGAAAAGTGAAAGAGTTAGAGAGGAGGGGAGAGAGTTAAAGAGTAATGGGGAATTGAGTGTGAGAGTTAGAGAGGAGGGGGGGACAGTGAGAGAGTTAGAGAAGGGGGAAAAGAGAGAGTTAGAGAGGAGGGGGAGAGTGAGAGGACAGGAGAGAGAGCTAGAGAAGAGGGGTAAAGAGAGAGAGTTAGAGAGGAGGGGGAAGTGTGAGACAGTTGGAGAGGAAGGGAGAAAGAGTAAGAGAGGAGGAATAGAGAGAGTTAGAGATTAGGTGGAGAGAGAGAGGAGGGGGAGAGAGAGTTAAAGATGAGGGTGGGGATTGAGTTAGAGAGGAGGGGAGAGGGGGAGAGTAAGAAAGAAGATTGTCAGAGATAGAGAAGGTGAGGTTAGAGAGAATTGGGGAGCGTTAGAGGAGGGAGTGTTAGAGAGGGGGGGAGAGTTAGAGATGGGAGGAGAGTTTGAGAGAGGTGGGGAAATTTAGAGAGAAGGGGGGGGGGAGACAGAGGGGGCCTTTAAAGATTTTTTACAGGGGGAGGGGGCAAAAATTATAGTTACACCAATGGGTCCCCCCTTTGTGTATAGAAACCGGTACCTAGAAATGCTGCACCTTACGGAATGTTGATTCCCACAGACTTTCCAAACATAAAGTGCCGCTTTGTATTTTGAAACCATTTCTCAGTATTTGTTATAATGTGGTCCCCACCAGAAGGATGATACTCTTTCAGTTTAAATGGACTTGCAAGTGCTTATAGTGTTGTGTTATTTCATTGGCAAGACATACATTTCTTGCCACCTATAATGTGTTGCTTTCCTTCATATTATCATCTAAATGTCATCTTAAAACGTTATATTAAACATTTCAGCTGCCCTGGGGTTGGTGATCGTTTACATTACAATTTCCAGCAGAGACAAATAGGACCAGCCTCGATCACAACCATTTGGGGTGTAGCATGAAATTAAAACTGAGTTACAGGGAGGGACACAAGTTTGCAATGCAAGTTACAATTAATTTGTCCCTAATATTTTTATGTCAGTCAAAATTGATAATACTCTGTTCGTTTATAGGGATGTTACTGCACCCAAAAGTGCAGTATTAATTAGTAATTCAGTATACTAATATCATAGTATTAATCATGCTTTTTTGTTTTCTTATGAACTGTCACCAAATTGTACCATGTATGTATTCATATGTTTGTACTACAGTGTATAAGGGGGTTCAATGTGTTCATTTCTTGACTCAGCTCTGAGAAAGGGTTCAGGAAACCCTGTAGGGTCAACATTGGGGAATTCCATCTCTGAAGTAAGGAGAGGACTTTAAATATTCCCTTTTTGGGTTATGAATCTTAAACAAATATTATAATTCAAACAAAAGTGTTAAAAGTGTTGTTCTATAATAAATTGCTTGTAAACACCTTTACTATGTTGCATCTGAGTTTCTTCCTGTCCCGTTTGCCTAATTTACTTCAGACTGTGCAGAAAAATCTATCTTTTGTGCTGTTTTAGGCTGAGTCCATAGACACTAAGCCCGTGCGGAGGCGTGCGGAGGCTGAGGGAAAGCGGGTGCTTTCCCTGGCCTTACTACGCGCGCCGTCCGGGGGCGTGTCTATGGACAGGCCAGTGACATCACGGAGCTAGTTCGCCCTCATTGGGCGAACCGCTCCTGTGACCGGCCCTGCGTGCGTAATCTAACATTTGAGTGGCGGCACGTCTGCGGAAGCGTGCGCGAGCCCCTGCTAAAGCCGCTCTCATTGCGGCTGCAGGGGCTCACTGACACGCGTGAGCGTGGCTCAGCACGGGTCAGCGGCTAAGTGCTGACCAGGCCCGCGGCCTTAGATGTAATATTTAAATCAACTATATTTCCAAGGAATAGAATTTATAGGCAAAGCTGCACCCCTAGTATAAATTAACTGGTTAAGTTAAACATATATTTTTTTGTGTGTAAAAATGTATGCAAGGAAAATGTGTGGAAACCCAGGTTAAAGTGAAAATTCATGTTACGTGTTCATATGTTGTGTGTGCAGTTGTAGGAAACGTTTTCTATACTGTACTTATACAATGCTAGAGAAAGCCCTGTATTTTGTAAGCTCCTTTTAAATTAGTTCTCATACTGTGTAACAGAGAACATCGTTAGCAGAGCAATTCTGATGGTATTTAATCAGTATAATTCAAAAGTTTATGTACAGTACTATTTCATACCAATATGTATCGAGGGAGTATGTTAACCATATAGTTTTTTTTTTTTTATTATTATTTTAACTGTATTTTAAATGTATTTTATTGAAGGACATTTAGGGAAGGGGACTGAGATACAGAAAATAAATAAGGGGGAGTTTTGGGAGGGGGAATATTTCACACAGAATCAACAATCAGAAGGCTCTGGTATATAAAGCAGGATATACCAGAATACTCTTAAGATGGGAGGGTAATTCATTAAAATCCCTGCATAGTTGTGACACATCGGGTGTAGTTCCCTCAGCTGTCTACTATATTCGGACCTAGGGGCTTATCCATTGTGATGCAACCAAGGATCCCATACTCTTAGAAATCTCTGCTGGGGGTCCTGCAGGTAGGGACCAGTTTGTTAGTTGGCTAATGGTCTCTGCTCTATAGTACCCGAGTAGGACGGGCTGGGCTAATCCTCCTCCTGCAATAGGGGATCATTATTTTTGTTTTTTCTTGACTCTGGGTTTCTGAGCGATCCAGGTGAAATCCATGTTTCATTTCTCAAGTACTTGGAACAGGATCCTGAGTAAGAGGTTCATTTTAATAGAGGTTATCCTCCCAAACCATGAAAGATGGAACAGCCTCCACGTTTCCAGGTCCGCTGTGAGTCGGGCTATGAGAGGATTATTACTGTAGTTTTTGGATACGTGTGTACCCAGGTATTTGATGCTATCGTCCTTCCATTTGGTGGTGTATGCTTTTTTAAGTTAATTAGAGAGTCTTCCTGGAGATGCCGGCCTAGTGCCTCCGATTTAGAGCAATTAGCCTTAAGTTAAAAAAAAATACCCAAAGTGATCTATTTATTTGAATAGCTCGGCTATCCAGGTTCCTGGGTCAGTTAGGGACATCGTCCACAAAGAGCGAGATTTTATATTCTCTGTGTATATTCTCTCATTTATAGTCACCCCCCCTAATGTTTGTCTAGTGCCGTTGTTAATCGGGAGAGGGCTGGAGGAAACCCCTGATGTCTTCACTGCTGCCGATGGATTTGAGTAAAGGGCTTGTATCCCGTTTTTCTAAACTTTGGGCCCAGGCCCACTTTTTCCAGGACCTTAAACATGAAGGGCCAGCTAACTCGATCAAAGGCTTTTTTCCAGTGACTAGCCCTAGGACCGCTGTGGGGGTTCCAGAAGTCCTACAGTGATGCAACATATTAATGATCCTGCGGATGTTATCCTGCCGCTTGTCTCTCTGGGATGAAACCCGCTTGGTCTGGGTTTATCATTGAGCTTAGATAGATGTCTAACCTGTTTGCCAGGATCTTTGCGAATATCTTAATGCCAACGTTAATTAAGGAAATGGGACTATAGCTAAGGCATAGGGCGGGGTTCTTGCCTTCTTTAGGGATTACTGTGATTGAAGCTGTCAGCATTTCTTTAAGGGGTTATGTGCCCTAAAGCAAACTATTAAAGACTTGCAGTAAGTCGGGGATAAGGGGGGGGGGGGGCATATTTTTAATAATAAAGATTTGTGAACCCATCAGGACCTGGGGGCTTTTGAGGTTTTAAATACTTAATAACCACTTTAATCTCTTCTGGGGAGATTGGTTTCTCTATATTCATGGCCTCTCTCTTAGGCTGCGGCCCAGGTGTTGGCGCGTGCAGCTCTGTTCCCCGGTCTGTGCAGAGCTGCAGGGGGGCATAACGGGGGGGTTGTGGGGGGCATGACGTCACCCGGCAGGTTTGCTCCCATTGGCTGAACCACCGGGGGCGTGGCCAGCGCTCCGTCGCCAGTTCTGAAGATAGTTTTACTATCTTCTAACTAACTAACAAGCCAACTCGTGTCTGCTCAGCATTAACCTGCTCAGTGCAGGCTCACGCTCTCCACAAGCTCTTTCCCTGCACTGCTAAACAGGGAAGGCACCCTGTAACAGGCATGTTGGGGGGTTCCACTGCCCGGATCTGCCTCTCTGGTCCCTCGGGTTAAACAGTGCGTTTGTCTGCTGTACTTAAGAAGGTTGCTGAGCATTTGGACTAAGCTTTCTTGTATTACAGCTGTTGTAACCTGCTTGTGTAGAAGCTGTTGGTTCATTACTGCTCTGATATTATTTTCCTGGTCTGTTTTTTTTATATGTACAGTAGTGGTTAAAAAAAAAATCCAACTACACGATCATGTTATTTTTATGTGACTTCAAGAAGCCTGAAAAACGGCTGTAAACTGGTTGTATTGGAGCTTTGGGTAATTACAGCTCTCCCAATGTTTTCCATTCGTAACTTGCAGATCCAATTAAAATCCACATGTAAAGCCCAGTTACATGGGGTATCTATTACTTGCCCGAATATCTGTTAGCCCACTTGTAGTCCATGTACAGTAGCTGGGATAGGGGCCATCCTCACATGGTTCTGTCATTGCATTGGTATTGA